>NC_138198.1:29707329-30009329 GCF_964194105.1 Spermophilus citellus | reverse complement strand
CATGCTATCTGGACTCTCAGCCTTCCAAACTGTAAGATAAATAAGCATTTCTTCTTTATGAGCCACCCAGCCTCAGGTATATTTCATTATAGTAACCGAAAACTGATGATTACAAACGACAAAATAGAAATGGGGGAAAAGTGAGAGAGGTCAAGGAGAGATGATTTTGCCATAGATCTCTAAATCCATAGTGTGACTTGCTTAATATTCTAGGAACTGATGATTGCCATTTTTTGAAGAACTCACTGAGGGGGGAAACAATACACTAAAGGGAATGCAGCACTGCTGTTCAGTTTGTAGAATGAGAGAACAGGGCTCTTAGAGGCTCATTCAGTATCTCCTCATGAAGAGTACAATAAGGCTGACCCTAAAAAGGATTATATGATGAAATTTTTGTAGGAAATAATTTAAGGATACTAGAAAATAAAGGCTCAAGTCCAATAAAATTGTAGAAATTAAATGGTTGAAAGGGAGAGGAGACAAATTATTAAAAAGGGGGCTAACAGGGATGAAAGAAAATTAAGTTGAAATAAGTAGATTTGGAGCAATGCAGCTCAGAGGAAAAGTCACGGGTTACAGAATAACATTATATGTTTGGATGATTTGGAGAAATATGAATTCTTGCCATTATTGCATTGTCAATATCATATCTAAATTAATACTAAATGAAAAATATTAAAGGCAATGCCAGTTGCATAATACATGATCAAAAAATGCTTGTGATATTTTCAGAACTTGTCATTCATTTGCTGAAATATAGGTAAACAAAAAAATTTGCAGAAAAAGTAATATTGTCCTTTAACAATTCAAAGTTAATGTCAAAATACTAAGATTTACAAGAAAATGTTTAGTTGCATGTATTTGCATTAAAAAATAATTTCTCCAAAAGTATATAACTTCCCTCATATTCAAATGAGTAAGTAAATACCTTAAATAAATTGTTAAGTTTATGTATTGCTTAACACTTTCCAAATCTGATGCTATTTTTGTTGGTTGACATAAATCTTTGTGGAAGAAATAACACAGGAATCTGTAGTTCCTCTCAACAAAAAAATAGAGAAATATTCTTATTTAAGGTGGTAATTTTAATAAGAGGTAGAAAGAGAATCATATTAAAATTACATTATTTTTATTTGTTCAGATTTAGTGTTTTGTCTTTTTATCTTTAATACAGAGCTCTTCCCATTAAATTACTGCTATATTTTATTTCTATAACAACAATTATTTACATGGATATGAGTGAAAGTTTTTAGAATTTGAGTGATAAAATTTAATTTAACACTCAATTTAGGATTCAATGAAACATTACTTTTTCCAGTGATGTCTTCAATGTGATTTGGGTGACTGCATTTATTTTAGATACAACAGAGAAATAAAAATATGCCACCATTATGGCAACAATTTGATTGCAAATTTGCTAATATTGCACTGAAAAGAAACAACTGGGAGTGTATGTCACAGTCAAGACAAAAAATAATTAAGGCAAAGTTTTAAGAAAATGGAGTGGTTTTGTTGAGGCTCAATATATGTAATATAAATATATATATGTTGGTAATATCCTATTTTACATTCATGTTGTAGTCCCCACTTACTAAGCTATCATTTATGGTATAAGGTACATAAGGAAATGAGTATGATATTATCACATACATGCATTTTGGCTTCTGTCAGGTTCAACACACCAGGATTATGGGATTTTTTTTTTAACTTTAAAATTCCCATTTTCACATTTTTCAACACTAGAAAAGCTAATTTTAAAAAAAGAGTAAGAAGGAGGAAAAAATTTTAATTTTATTTCATTTCTCTTCTTCCTATTTGAAAGTGATTAATGTATGCTTGGATTATTCACATATGCCATGGTTTGTCCATAACACAGCTCAGCTCTTGTGTCAGATTACTCAGAAGCATATGCCAGTGATGTGTTCCTTGGCTAGAAATTACATTTTTCTATGGTGCAAGAAACACTTGTTTTTTAAAAAATAACCCCTAAAAAATTGATTCATACTATTTTTATTTTAATAGCATTTGTACTGAGAATTCTTAGAGATCTTAAGAAAAAATTTTTCCTCCAAAAATGTAAATTATTTAATGGAGTAGAAAGATTTAAAAAATACTTTAAAAAGTCAGATTATCCACCAGCCAAGCTAAACATCATGACTCATTTGTTATTATGACCATCCATTAATCCATGTGCCTCTTATCACAAATGTTTGTATCAGCTATTTCTGCAGAGAAAGTTCCCCCCAAATGTAGCATTTTTTAATTAAAAACTAAAAATATTCACACAGTTCCTCAGGGTTCAGAGTTTGGAAGTGTCTTAGCCAGAGGATGGTGAATCTGTCTCTCATGAGGTTGCAGTCACAGTGAGACAGGTTTCAGTAATTTAAAAATTTGATTAAGACTAGATGAGCCATATCTAAGATTCCTCTTAATTTTGTGAACAAGAGGCTTCAGCTCCACAGTTCTCCAAAGTACTGCTTCATGTGGCAGGCTTGCTTCCCTCAAAATTGATGGAGAGAGAGAAGAGGTGGGGAGGGAGGGGAGGGAAGGGTATGGAGGGAGAAAGAAAAGGCAAAGTCATGTTACCTTTTATGACTTCATTTCTGACCTCATTTTATGGCCTTTCTTGATATTATTTATTCCTTCTTTTATTTGCTAGAGATAATCCACTAGAATAAACTTACACTCAGAAGAGTTAATTATTTAAAAGTGCAAATGCCAGGGCGCAGGGTCAGTGGGGGCCATCATGAAAGCTGCCTATCACCTACAAATAATTTAGCATTTACGATGGCTTGGAAATACTTGAGGGTATCCACCAAGGATTCCTATGTTGAAATGTAAGCCTCATTATGAGGTAGTGAGGGAGTGGAAACAATCTTGCTATGGTGTTCAGACCTAGGGTTTTTGAAAGCTGATTAGGATTATACAGGGTTATCAGAGTAGAGTTACCTTGATTGAATTTTGATAGCTTTACAAGAAGAATGAGAGGGACCAGAAAAGAAACACACACTCTCTGTTTCTTGCTATATGAAGGCTGTACTTCTTCAAGCTGTCAGCTGAAAGATCATCACAAAATTCAACCCCTTGATCTTGGATCTTCAGAACTATAAGTGAAAATAAACCTCTTTTCTTTATAAAGTTAGTTTGCCTTGGGTATTTTATCATAGTAATACAAAATGGGCTAATTATAGGATTGTAAAGAATTAACACATTAAACATGACAACCTGTTTACCAAACACAAGAAGCATTGTCATTAACTATGCCACTAAAAGACTCTTGTTATGCATAAGTAGATGAAAAACAGTGTTGGTGTAAGGAAAGATCAGTATGCAATTTCTTTGGCAAATAATAAAAATAATGCTTGAAAGGAAAGTGACTACAACACTCAAGACCAAGAGTCTTTATTGCAGCAGTGCAACAGAGGAGAAAAGAGAGAAAGAGAAGGAGAGAGAGAGAAAGAGAGAGAGAGAGAGAGAGAGAGAGAGAGAGAGAGAACGCAAGAGAGAGACAGAGAAAGCAAGAGAGAGAGGGGCTCGGCAAGAGGGAGTTTTTATAGTCCAAATCTAATGGAGTCTCTGGGTCTGAAGCTGCCTTGTTGGCACTCAAGGGGGTTAAATGTTCAGCCTTGAGCAGGGCGTGAAGCACTCAGCTGTGTGTGTGTGTGTGTGGGGGGGGGGCTTGGGTGTTTGGGCTTGAAGCAAATAGTTGATAAAGAACCAGACAAAGGGTTTGAGTGGCCAGGTCATCCTGCAGCTAACTTTGTTTGGCATGCCCTGCAGACGGCTTACTCAGCCTGTCCTGCAATGCTTCCCTTGAAAGAGAAGGTTATGTGGTATTTCTCTAAATATTTCTGTTTTCAAGATCATTTGGTAATATTTCATTCCTTTGTTCAAGCCCACCCTTCATGTAAATAGAGATAAATGTAAGCAAACATAGAAATACTGACTTTTTCTTATTTTAAAAAAACCCCAAAACTGACTTGAGCAAACAAGGGAAAAATCATTCCTGACTCCATGCTAGAATCATGGCAAATCAGAACTTTGTATGCAGGTCTGTATAATTTGATTACCAAAAATAAAAACTGAAAACAAGCTATTGTGCAAATAAGAATACAGGGTATACTTTGGGGGCTAACAAATGTCTTGTTTGCCATATTTTGTCCTTTTTGAGAGAAGCTACAAAGCAGCCCCTCAGAGTTGTGTGCTTAAGCCCAGTTGTATTTCCAGTTGTCTCTTGCACTCTGCAGCCATTGAAACCTCAAGAGGATCCATCAAAGCCAACCTCAGCAAAAGCGAGGCACTAAGCAACTCTTTCTCTAAACAAAATACAAAATAGGGCTGGGGGTGTGGCTCAGTGGTTGAGTCCTCCTGAGTTCAAACCCTGGAATCAAAAAAAAAAAAATTACTGAGAGACAACTTAATCACTTAATATCACCTAGATTGTCGTTGTATGGCAATAAAAACATTTTCCAGGACAAAGAAGCCAAATAATTACCCACTTCAAAAGAGCATGGCTGTTTCTAAACATTAGTGAGATCCACACATGTACCCTGCTTACTGAACATCTGCTGCTATAATTTGGATTTGGAATGTCTCCCGCATAACTATGTGTTAAGGACCTGATCCCCAACTTGGTGCTATTGAAAGGGGGCAGAACCTTTAAGACGTGGGGCCTAGTAGAAGGTTTTAGAGGTGTTGAAGGTGTTCCCTCAAAGAGCATTATGAGATGCCTCTCTTTTCCTTTTTCTCTCTTTGCTTCTCAGCTATGAGGTAAGCAGATTGGGTCCACCATGCACTCCCAGCTGTGATGTTCTGGTCTCACCAAGGGCTAAAAGCAATAGGAACTACAAACGAAAGACTGAAACCATGAGACATAATGAACCTTTCCTTTTTTTAAGGTGATGTATCTTAAGGATTTGTTATAATAACAAAAAACTGGCAAACACATTTGCACTGTGACCAAAAGTACTTTTATCTCTGAAAACGACTTCCAAGACAGTTTCTAGGTTCCATATGTTTTAAAATAAATAATTTAAATAAGCCCTGTTGCACAGTAATTTTAAGCATGTTTTATTCTTTTTAATTACACAATCCATGCTTGAATCTTAGCTGTTATAAATATTTGAACATTCAAACATGAACATTCCAAAATTAAAAGGGGACCTTTCCTCTCTGCCTTACTCCCTTCCTGCTTTCCAAAGGTTGAAGAACCTTGTCTTGTGTTTTGTGTGCATTTTTGCAGCCACATTCCTGTGCTTTCATATATCATGTAAATATGCACACACACACTGTTGTTGGATGTTCCCCAAACCATCCTCACGTTTAATAATTTTCTAGAACATAGCAAAGCTGTTATGCATTCTGTTACTATTCATTATAGTGATAGGATAAAAGATAAAATCAGCAAAGGTAAAAAAAAAAAATAGGGAGGTCAGACCTCAGGGCATTCAGAAGCAAGCTTGCAGTGTCCTCTTCCTGTTGTATCTTAGAGATGATGTTCAATTCTCCCAACAATAAAGTAGAAAAATAGGTATGAACTACAGTAGTACCTCTCATGTGTAGTTTTGCTGTCTGTGATTTTAGTCACAATAATAATGGCAAATTCAAGCCAGAAACTGTTCATAAGTTCTAAATTGCTATTAGGAGTGGCATGAATAATTTCACACCATACTTCTTGGTGTCGCCAAGAATATGAATCATCCCTTTGTCCAGTATATCTATACTACCTGTGCTACCTGCCCTATGGCAGTTGAAGGAAAGATCACATTCACATAATTTTTATTGCAGTATATTTTTATAATTGCTTCATTTCATTATTAGTTATTGCTATTCTCTTGCTCTGTCAGATTTATATGTTAAACTTTATCATAGTTATGTATGTATAGCAAATATCATAGTATAGATAAGGTTCAGATTTATCTACAGTTTCAGGCATCCATTAAGGTCTTAAAATATACCCCCCACCTATAAGAGGAGACTACACAGATAAGGAGAGAGTAGTATATTGTCAAGCTGGAAAGCCTTGTTGTCTGGGTTTTTAATTGGATGTCTTTCACATACGCTTGGAGTGCCTTCATGGCTGAACTTAGTTACTTAGTCTCCAAATCCTGAGACATTTAGCACAAAGTCCTTAAGGAAACCATATTGTCAATACAGACTATTCTTGAACAGCCCAACTTCCTAATAAACAAATACATTCTTCCTATGCAAGATATTCTAAGGGGTTAAAGATTTTCTTCCAGGAAACAAGAGAGAAAACTTTTCTTTGAAAGATACAGGGTTTGAGCAATTCAAGTTAGCTGAGTTGACCCTATCCTGCACATTTTCAGGCACACACACAAACACGCCACACTTCCATGTACATGACTAGGTATTATATATATTTATACTTTCATAGATGGTTTGCTGTTCTAAAGACTTTGCTTTTTAAATATTTTGAATATATTTCATGTTGGCTGAACTACATAGCATTCCATGGCCCTTCATACTATTGACACACCAAAATTTATTTCACTTTCCCCTGTTGACAGGAATTAGGAGGCCATTCTTCAGTTTTGCTCTTGTAAACATTTCTATAAATATATAAGCATCAGGATAATATAGTTAAAGATCATGAACTTCCAAAGCTGAATATTTGTGTTCAAAACCAGTTTCTACTACTTTGTAATAGTACAGTTGTAAACAAATTCTTAAATTCTGTATGACTCAATTTTCTCCTTCATAAGATAGGAACAATGAGATTGTGGTTTTTTTTTCTTAAATTTGAATAATACCATTGCTTAATAGGAATGCTCCAGAGTTTAAAATTAAATAAGGCAGGTGAAAACAGTCACCATGGAATGGAGAGTTAATAAATACTGTTGGGTCTGAATTTATCATATTGTGAAAGGTCATTTTTGTTTACAAGCAATAATTGAGCCAGATTTCAAAATCAAATTTGGATCCCAGTATTAGTCTCATGGAAAATAGCTTATCCATGTTTAATTAACAGCAGTTAAAAAAAAAATGTTTGTTCTCATCAGGTTATGATGGGTTTTTAAGTGCAAATTGTGTCACAGCAAAGTTTATTATTCCTGTACTGAAAAATTCACCTCCTAAATAAACCTTAGACCTCGTAAGTTTACATAGATGTCTGCTATAAGCATCTAATGAGACAGTAATATAATCCTAATTAAATTTTTACTAACCACAAACCCTTTGATTTTAAGATAAACATACTGTGAATGCATAAATAGCAGAAACTACAGATTGTGACAGACATTAACCTCCACACCACTGGCATTTAAATTTCCTGAAGACCGGTGAAGCCCAGGAAGGCTAATGAAAGTAATTTTATTTCTGTAATAAAGATCAAGTCTCAAAGTTGAGGCTGTAACTAAATTTTCTTTTAGTGTTCTTAAATTGAATCTTTCTCCTCTCGAATCCCATGAGCTGTAACATTTCCATTATTGTCCTCAGGCTCCAGGCAAGTTCTCTCTCTACTAAATTCCTTGATAAGAACTAGATATTTCTTCAAAAAAACTCTGGCTACTGAGAGAATTTTTCAGGAAAAGTCACCAACAACTATGCAATGTACATATGTACATAACCCAAGGCAGATGTCCCATTTTTCAGTAGCTAATGTTTGTGCTAAATATACTCAGATGATTATAATAAATCAGATATGTTTTAATTGGTGAACATTTATTATTAAAAGCCAGAAGGTGAACGGCTTTTTGAGTTAAGATGAAAAGATATAGAATATTATGCAGATACACATAAGACAAAGTAGAAAACAAATTCCCACATAGTTCTGGATTAATTTCGAAACATTGGAAACTGAGTGAAAATATTTTGTGTGTTGATCTGCTTAGATTGAATAATAAGTGTGAACTTTTTCTTTATTTGGAAAGAAGGGGAAATAATGGTTTGCTGAAGTGGGATCTAAAATGAATATTCTGTATTATTAAATTGACTGGAAATGTTCATCTGTAAATGTTGCTCTATAATGAGATTTTACACATTTTAACCCTGAAAAAGACTTTTTACACAGGTAGATCCTACAAAACATTAATATCTATATATTAGTGTATGAGATTATAAGTAAGCATATTGATCCCCTAGAAATCATTTACAGAATTCTATTAGTTTCTTCTTTTGATATTCATGTTTTATCTTGTCATAACATCAGAGATTAATCACTTTCCATTTGAGGTAAGGTGTAAGCTCCTCAATTGCTGTTCAGTGAAGTTTGAAATATTAAAATTTCCTTTGAATTTATATGAACGTCTAAAAATGCTGTTTGAACCATAGCTGGAGATCAGAAAATATCACTGCAAATTTGAATGGGAATGGACATGATACTTCTTATTTTAACTTTTAACGACATCAAAAGTATATAAAGTTCCTCCATTCTTCCCTTCCAAATGCATTCTGTTGTCATATATAACTAATTAGAACAAATTTTAAAAATTCAAAAAAAATTTTTTTAAAAGTACATAAAGAGGCCGAGCACAGTGACACCCACCTGTAATCACAGCAGCTTAGGAGGCTTATGACAGGAGAATCACAAGTTCAAAGCCAGCTTCAGTTGCAAGGCACTAAGCAACTCAGTGCGACCCTGTCTCTAAATAAAATAAAAAATAGGGCTGGGGATGTGGCTCAGTGGTGGAGCGCCTCTGAGTGCAATCCTTGGTACTCCCCCCACTTCCCAAAAAGCTACATAAAGAATCTTAGGAAGTAGTCCCTTCTCTTCTACTATTTGAAAGAGATTGAGAAGGATTGTTGTTAATTCTGTTGTCACAAGTGTAATCATTAGGTTTGGGTCTTTTATCAAATGTTTTAGTTTGTGACTTCAGTGTTTTTCATTATATGTCTACTCAAGTTTTGTACTTCTTCCTGAGTTAGTTTTAGTAGTTTATGTATTTTCAGAAATTTCTCAGTTTCGTCTGGGTTATCTAGTTCATTGGCTTACCTTTATTTGTAGTACTCCTTATAATAGTTTATATTCTGTAAGTTAGTACAGATATCCCCTCTCTCATTCTTAGTTTTAATAATTTGAGTCTTTATTTTGTTTTGACAGTGTAGCTAATGTTTTGCCAATTATGTTAAGATTTTCAAAGAACCAGATTTTGGTTTCATTAGGTTTTTAAAATTAGTTTTCCTTTTTTAAATTTTTCATTACTCTAAAACTTAATATATCCTTGTTTTTGTTTTTGTTTCAGTTGAACCCAGAACCTCACACATGCTAAGCAAGTGCTCTACCACTAAGCTATATCCCCATCTGAATAGGTTTTTTGTGTGTGGTACTGGGTATCAAACCTCAGGACCTCTTTCATGTTAGACAAGTGCTAAACCTCTAAGTTACATCCTTAGCCCTAACTTGTTAGCTTTGTGTCACTATGATCAAAAAACCTGACAAAAACAACTGAGAGGAGAAAATGTTTATTTTGCCTTGTGGTTTCAGAGGTTCAGTCCATGGTTGGCAGTCTTCATCGCTCTTGACTTGAGATGAGGTAGAACATCATGGTGGAAGGGTGTGGCAGAGAAAAGCAACTCAGAACATGACAATCAGGAAGCAGAGAGAGTTCCCTCTATCCAATCTATAACACCTGTATATCCTTTTTTTTTTTTTTTGGTACTTTAATCAGATACTCTTTGTCCTATCTTAATCAAGTAATGAATCTTCTCTAACAACTTTTTAAAAATTTGCCTTCATAAAATCAGATCCTAAATATAATAAAAATAAATTAAAACCATCAGGATGTCTTCTTCACCTGCAAACTGTGAATCTCCAGAAGACACCTAGTGATTCACAAAAATGTGTTCTTTTACCTGATAAAAAGTTCTTTTACACTTTTGTCATAGGCCATGTTCTTATTTCAGTTCCACTGAATAGTCCAAAAAATGAGTCATTTACAATGCATTTTCTGTTCCTTGGGCAGGGTGAACTTTGTCCCAGGCCCTTGTATTTTTCTTCAAACCCACTGGATGACATTAAAAAATAATTTACTAGTCCTTCCCCCCTCTAAATTGTCTACACTCCTCATTGTCCCCTTCACCTTTCCATAGGCATAGGTGTCTCAATTATGTTGGGCCAGTAATGACTTTGTGATTATCTCCCTGCAGGTAATGAATTTGTGTATTTTTTAATCCTATTAAAATTCTATCTCTCCTCCCTAATCTCATTTTCTCTGAATCACCTCTATAAAAAGCCCCTGTTCCTGCTGATGGGTAGAATCACAGCCTTTGGGACAGGAGTCCCCTGTGTTTCTCCTTTGCTAGCAAAGCAACAAACCTTCTTTTTCCTTTTTCTCAAGACCTTGTCTTCATTATTGGATTGGCCTGAAGGATGAGGACCAAGTTTTTTATTTCAAAAGCTTTTTCTTTTGCCTCTAAAATGAGAAGTCCCCAGAAATTTATCAATACCCTCACTTTCTTTTATATGTCTTAACATCAGAGAAAATACCAAAATGGTTCATAAAAAAAACAGTTATGAGTTTTCCTATACTTTGGAAATTCTGGTGGTATTTCTAATATTCTTAGGACGTCAGGCAATGGCAGAACAGCATTGCTGTTTATGATTTGTTATTTAAGATGATGACTTTGGATCTTGCATTTTCAAGGTCAGTGGTTCTCAACCAGACTTTCCTATGAGATCATGCAAAAATAAAGGGGTCCAAGACCTACTCCAAATTTTTGTTTGCTACCTAGATATATGCATGGCCTGATACGTGTATATCATTATTATAAAATTTACATGACAAGATTTTATCCTTTACAAAGCTCATGTTCATCCATTTTGTTAGATGACATGTAGCATTTTCTGTCTTCAAGAAATATGCTTGATTGGAATTTTTATAAACATCAGGTCTAAAATATTGTGAGGAGATTGTCTCTATTTTTCTTGTTTTGCATCCCTCAGAACCATCCAAATTTCCTTATCAGTTGTTCTCTTCCTGTTATGGATTCTTATCAGAGGTTTTACATTTGAAAACTACGTGTAATAAATAAGCTACAATCATCTTAAGTCTCTTCTACTGTTTTGAAACACTTCATTAGGCTCTGCTTTTGTAAGCTATAATGAAATTTTTTCAAAATATTATC
Organism: Spermophilus citellus; assembly: GCF_964194105.1. Lineage (NCBI taxonomy): Eukaryota > Metazoa > Chordata > Mammalia > Rodentia > Sciuridae > Spermophilus > Spermophilus citellus. The sequence goes on along the minus strand of NC_138198.1, from coordinate 29,998,244 downwards.
ATTCATACTGATACTATCTCTCAAATACCCATATCCCATAACTCAATTTATTGAATTTTCTTACTATTCACAACAGTAGAGTTTTTGCCAAAAGCTCAGTCCTTGTCCCTGATGCCAATTCAATAACTAGGATATGGTTTGAGAAAAAGAAAAACAAAGGTTTACTGCTTTGCTAGCAAAAGAAAAACACAGGAGACTCCTGTCCAAAAGGCTATGATTCTGCCCATTAGCAGGAACAGGGGGCTTTTAAAGAGGTGATTTAAAGGCTACATTCCAAGTGTTCTCTGTCTGGAGTTGTAATTCACTTGTTAATTTGGGAGAGAGTCATTCCTGAGATCTTCTGGTGCCATCCCCAAAGTCTGGATTACTTCATTCCTATGGTGGGTGTGTACTCAAGGACCCCAAAATCTGCCTAAAATGTGAAAGAAAGGTTCCCCCTGGGAGGAGGAGACACAAATCCATTATTAAAAATAAATTGCATGCTGAGCATGGTGGGGCACATCTGTAGTCCCAGTTTCTCTGGAGGCTGAGGCAAGAGGATCACGAGTTCAAAGCCAGCCTCAGCAAAAGCTAGGCAAATCAGTGAGACCCTATATCTAAATAAAATACATAATAGGGCTAGGAATCTGGCTCAGTGATAGAGTGCCCCTGAGTTCAATCCCCAGTACCCCAAAATAAATAAATAAGTTACAGTGGCAGAGCAACAAGGGTTATATTCAACTCATAAAGTGGATCACTGTTACATTATGATGACAAAGTACTGCTTTAATGCATTTCTGTGGACATGAAATGAATCATGAGAACAGCCCATGGGAGCCTGGGAGTGGGCATTAAAACCTGTAATCAACCTTGGTTTCCTCTCTGATAAAGCAAAGACAATGCAGGACTCCTCATGGGTGCTAAGAGGACTAAATGAGGAAAGGCAGGGCCATAGTTTAACACAGAGCAGGGAAGATTCTGGGAATCCAAATGTTATCCTCTGCCTCATTATCACAGTAGCTTTCCGAAAGAACTCTGCAGCATCAGGACAATAGTATTAAGATGGCTGGGAAAAGCAAGTGACATCTACACACCCATGAGCCAAGTGTTGGAGCATCCTACTGACCCCATTCAGGCTAACCTAGAAGCCCAGAAGTGACTTCCACACTATTGAGCTACTGTTATACATAACTGCCTAATAAAAAATTCATTCTCAGTCTTTTGTGGTTTTGCCTTTGTTGATGATGGTAGGCAGTGGTGTGGAAGGGTGGTTCTGTTCCTAGGGCAGTATGGAAATCCAGAAGGCTCATATGACCTGGAAAAGAAGGACATATTTTTTGCCTTATCTCCACCAAGAGCTGCCACTTTCTTGCCCAAATCTTCAGGGTCCCTGGAAGGCAAGGAGCTTTCTTTCCAAGATATAGTAAATTGTGACATTCATGGTTCCTAATAAATAATACTCCAAGATTTCACTCTTGTTTTAGTTATCTGTTGCTAAGTAAGAGCTGATGCTTTAAGCCACTAGGTTTTGGGGTAATTTATGACACAGAAGATGACCGACAAAACAAAAGCACATGAATGAAACGTTGATACGTTTTCTCCTAACTTCTGACCATTTACCTCATAGGTCTTCTCACCTCCCCCATGTGCTCCTAGGAATAGGGCTCGGACCCCACTTTTCATGGGACCCAAGCTCAGTTTCAGTCCCCCAGGATCACCCTCTTTTTTAATCAATTGCTGTGGGGTACTATGTAATAGTTGAATACATGTATACAATATATAATAACCAAGTCAGGGTAGTTAACATTTCTATCTCCTTAAACTTTATTTTAATTTTTCAATTAACCTGTAAGATTTGTATGTATTTATGAGGTACCATGTGCTATTTCAATACAAGTATACAAGGTATGCTAAACAAATCAGAGTAATTAACGTTCCCACTCCTTTATCATTACTTTGTGTTTGGAGTCTTGAATCTCTTATGGTTACTCATAAAACAGAATAGAAGGACAAACACTACATGTGTTCTCTTACATGTAAATGCTAAAAACAGGTGCACATGAACATGAAATGGTGATTACTGGAAGCTAGAAAGGGTAAGGGAAGAGAGATATAGAAAGGCTGTGCCAAGGGTACCCAATCATGAATAGAGGGAATAATTTCTAGTGCTCTGCAGCACAGCAGGGTGTCTATAGTTCACAATAAGCCTTTTATTTCCCCTCTGCACACTGAAAGTAATGGGCCTCTTTCCCTCACCCTTTGCATAAATATCTTAAATAGCACAAGTTTTCAGAAAATAAAAGCCAGAAAGGAGCTGGGCACTGTGGTGCACTCTTACAGTCCCAACAGCTTGTGAGGCCGAAGCAGAAGGATCTCAAGTTCAAACCTTGCCTCGGCAATTTAGCGAGGTCCTAAGCAACTCAGTGAGCCCCTGCCTCTAAATGAAATGTAAAAAAGGGCTGGGGATATGGCCCAGAGGTTGAGCATCTCCTAATTCAGTCCCCAGTACCAAAAGAAAACAAGAAAAAGCCAAGAGGGGAGATTCCTTCAGAACAATAACACCACAGACAAGGACATGAACTTCCTAGATGAGAAGGCAGTACAGAAGACTTCATACCCTTTTAGAAGGCTGGGGAAAGAGACACAAAAATTAAAACATGAACTGTATCCCCCCAAATTGTCCTGTCGTCACAGGAAAGCAGGAATCTGAAACTCCAAACCTTGGTTCTTGTGTTCCGATGAAAGAAAATTTAAAGTCACCAAAAGTCATGCAAGATAACTTTTTTACAGGTTCAAGTAAAAGTAAAAGCAAAGTGAGGTTTAAGGAGAAAGCACTCAAGAGAGAATAGGTCATCTCCAAGCACAGAATGACAAAGGAGACAATGCTGTCCCCAAATTTTACTACTGTTGGATGTTTAGCAAGAGAACTGGGACTACCATCTGTACTCTTTGCCAATCAGGTGTTCAACTCCTCCTTCACATCAGGTGGTAGAGCTTTTGACCTTAGTTGGTTCTCTCCAGAACTGTCAGTGGCCATCCTATTTAGGGGGGCTTCATCTACAAGTCAACCCCATGCTAATGTGGGCACTGGGGTCAATAGCTGGTCAGAAGTTACCTTAGTGTACCTGTACTACTAAAGCAATCTTTCTTCCCAGATAAATGGAGACATTTATATACATTATTCTTAGCTTCATATCAACCTCAGTGGATCCTGTCAAGAGTTAAGTCCTATTAATTCCTTTCTCTTGACAGTTTTTTCCAGTTAGCTCTTTTTGCTTCTGTTTATTTTCTACAGATTAACTACCACCCTTGACTTCCTCGACTACTTTGGAATTAGTTTAAAGAAGGACCCTAAAGTAATTTAAAGAACATTTTATGACCTTTCCATGCATTTCACTGCTCATTGTTTGCTACTACCTAACACTGTCATTATTCCTACAGAAGGAAGTGATATTTAGTTGCCCATTTCCTTTCTTAAAGATGGAAATGCCAAGAAGGCAATGGGAATTCATTTCATCACCATTTTTGAGTCTCAACAAGGAATGTTTTAGAATAAAGCATATTAGGTTTTCAGTTTGTTTGTTTTCAAAGAAACTATTATTTCTGATTCTTTCAAACATGCAACTATTTACAGCAGGAGTGGAATGCCAGATGTTTGCAGGGGTAGTGGGGTAATCTCTCATTAAAGAGTAGATATAGACCAGAATTCTAGTTTATTAAGAGAGTTCAGAGCAGTAGAATCCTAAAATCATGCCTGCTTACCAAATAATAAGTGCTATATAGTTGTTAAGAAGCAAAGTATCCCAAGAGAAGGATTTTGAGGCAATGGAGCTCCTGGTTATTCAAATCAGTCTGATTAAACAATAATACACTATTTTTGAATGCCTATAGATAAACCCTAAAAAAAATGTGTAAATGGATTTGGAGGTAAATATATTTGATGTAGATTTTATAATTACTTTTAGAGGTAGAACCTCTCAATTGCAATTTTGTAAATAAATATTTTACAATCAAACCACTTTAAAAAGCAATAGTAGGGCTGGGGATGTGGCTCAAGCGGTAGCGCGCTCGCCTCGCATGCGTGCGGCCCGGGTTCGATCCTCAGCACCACATACCAACAAAGATGTTGTGTCCGCCGAGAACTAAAAAATAAATATTAAAAATTCTCTCTCTCACTCTCTCTCCTCTCTCACTCTCTCTTTAGAAAAAAAAAAAAAGCAATAGTAGTTAAGGAGGTAAATTAAATCTTAGATTGTATATGAGAACTTGTGATTTAGGGTATAAGTTAGTGCCAGCATCATCAAAATGTCATTCACAGCCATAATACCACTCTAAATTCTTTGTTGGAAGCAAAGATGAAGTAGTTTGAAAAACCTTTGAGTGATTGAAAACATGGCCCTTGTGGCACATGCCTATAACACCAGCTACTCAGGAATCTGAGGTAGGGGGATCATAAGTTTAAGACAAGTCTATTGACCAAAACAAGACCCTGTGTCAAAATACAATTTTTAAAAAGAGGTTTGTGATTTAATCATTAGAGCACTTGCATAGTATACTTAAGGCTCTGGGTTCAAGTCCCACTACTACAAAGCAAAACATGACTGAAAAAAAGATGAAGGTCTTATGTAAAGATGTGTGTGAAAAGTAAATAAAAGCTTCTTATGCAATGTGACTTTAGAAAAGGTAATTTCAAAATTAACATATCACACAATATGATTTAAATGTTAATGTGAAACTGCTGACACCTGAGTTTTGAGCTGAAATTATATGCCCTGCTTTGCCAGTTTCCTTCTGGGTTTTTGTTTTGCAAATTTAAAGGATAAAATCCATGGGCAATAACAGAAGAGAGTAAATGAAATAGGATTTATTTAAGTGAGAAGAGGACTCCCACAATGTGGGCATAGGGGGAGAACCTGATAGCAGGAAAATCCATTTTGATGTGCTAGCTTGGGGGCTTTTATGGTTTTGAGCCATGAGCATTGACCAAAATCTATGTTAAACAGTTATTGAAAAAGTACCAAAGCCATCGGTTAAAATCTATGTTCAACAGGTATTGAATTATTGGTTATGTCCTTTACCTTTGCTTTAATCCTTGCTATAACTCCCATTAGGTTTACCTTTATCTTCCATTTTCCTAGCCACTCTGTGACAAAGGAATTGGCTGAAATATTACAACAGGTAAGCCTCCTGGTCTTTACATATGAACTAGGCCTTGATGGGATCTATTAATGTTTCTACTGGTTAGTCTCCTGATGTGCTCTCTACATTTGAACAAGGCCTTAATTGGGGCCCATTACTTTGATTGCTTGACCACTTTATTACAATTTTATTCTTATTCACTACATTAATAATAACATAGTCTAAATATAATTGCACTTACTTCATATCTCTATATAACTCAAAACAGAAACAAAACCCAGAGCCAGAAGCTAAAATAATAAGAGCAAATTTTATTCAGGACTATTGTAATAAGGAGATAGAGATCCCATTATCAATCTGGGCTATGTCCCATATACAATAGGGACAAATGAGGAACTCTGGACAAGGAAAAGAGAGATCAGTATATAGAACACTCCTGAAAAATACATTGTCTACAGTTTATTCAGCTGAATCAACCTAACAGAATTCCTGCTGCAAAATAAGACAGTGTGATCAGATATCAAAGACAGAGTTAATAATTGAGTAGATATTGAAAGTGATCAAATATTAAGGATGGGGGGAGTCTTACTAAACTAATTTAGCAGGGTTCTTGGTAAAAACTGGATTTTATAAGGAAGTGCACAGTTGGGCCTATAGAAGGATCAAGTTTGGTCAAGCAAAGAATTTTTGTCAATTATGTCTTTTGTAATTTATGCATTCAGGTTGGTCATAAGACATTCTTATCTTTTCACAGGGAGTATGAGATGTGACATATTCAGGGTAATATTTGACTTGAGAATTTGTAGCATTAAGGGCTTCATGACACTTCATAAGAGCTTCCATTTCTTCAGAACAAGCAGATATGCTGGCTGTTTGTCCTTCACACAAAGAATGCCTAGGCAGAGGAGTCCCTGAAGCTGTAGCACACATTGGTGATTCATGGAAAATTGGCTCATCAGTGGGTCTGTGAATTTCCGAATGACAAAACATGCCATTGGCCTAAAATTGAATATAAGAAATGTTTTATAATGATCTCATGAATGTCAGACACTTCCCATCAATGATGATTTAATAGTTGTATAAATAGTTATATAAAACACAATAAATTTCATCCATTTATTTCAAAATAATTGAAACCAAAATGTTGTGAATTTTTAACATTATTTAATTTACACCGTGGTGTTAAAGGCATCCTGTCTGCAATCAGGTAAACAAAAGTTCAGAATGATAATGTCTAAATGCAATAGTTCCTTAATGTATTTAGTGTAAGAAAGAGTACATTAAGGGTAAGCAGTCTCACTGAGAGGGAATTTTATAAGAAGGACAAGTTCCCTGACATTTTTCTCCTCCAGAGACAGGAATCCAAAGTCTACCCAGTCAGAGATATCTACTCACAATGATTTAGAATCTTGAACTTGGAACTTTGTATAGCTAGCCAAACTATTTGCTGACTTGATGAGTACTGAAATCAAAATTTTACATACTATGCAAAGTTCCCTGATATATATATATATATATAAAATCTATAATTAAAGTACATATAATATATACAATTTAAAAATATGTATCTAATATGCATATAATGTATCCCTTCTTATAATTACATAATGTATATGTATATGTAATTATATATCATGTATAGGTACATAATATATAATTACATATATGTATATACATGTATATATGTATACAACTATATATAGTTATATACAGATATACATGTATATATATAATTACATATACATAATGTATATGTAATTATTAGAATGGATACATTAGATTCTCCCATGTTCAGAGACTGACTCTCCTCCAATGATTGTCTGTAGAGTGGAAAGCCAGGGAAACCAGAGAAACTCAATCCAAAAAAACTGGAAGTCTTAGAACAAGAGGGACCAATGATGTCATCCTGGTCCAAAGCTGAAGGCCTAAAAGCTCTCTGAGGGTTTCTGGGGCAAGTCTGTCTTCAAAACCTGAAGAATCTGGAGTCTGAAGCTCAATGGCAGTAGCAAAAAAACTCACCCACGCAAAGAGAAGGCAGCATGTGTGTGCATGCTTTTTGTTCCATTCAAGCCCCCATTCAGTTGGATGATGCTGCTCACTTTCTGGACAAGTGTTGCCCACTCAGTTCACTGACTCACATAGCCATTGTTTCTGGAAACATCTGACTGATACACCCAGAAGTTTGCTTTACCAATTTTCTAGGCATCTCTCAATCCAGTAAGTTGATACAAGACTGACCACCTCAGTAATCTAATCCTACTAAATCTATTTTCACTAGGTTATTGCCAACTACTTTGTGAATACAATTGTCTAAAAAAGTTAACATGACAGAAATTTATCTCTGTTAAAAAAACTGAGGTAATGCATTTATCATGTTTATTATGTACAGGAATTTACCCTCAACTAAATAGAGCCCTGTCTTTTGTCCCAGATCCTATGGAGTAACTTCTAAATATTGGAATTCTCCAAGTGATAAGAATATTTTTGTGATTCATAGTTTCTGCTAATGAGATATCTTATTTTTGTTTGTTTGTTTGGTGATGTTATGCTCGAATTTGGGACCCCCCAAAAGACCATCAGAGACCAAGATCAATGTAAGCAGCAAAGAGGTGTTCATTGCAAGCTAGCTCCATCCTCCGAAAGCACACAGCAACTGGTGACACTGAGAGGCCCTGAGCCCAGGGTTTGCAGCAGTTTTATACACTCTTTGGGGAAGGCAGGGACTTCACATACATCATAGCATCTCTTAGCAAATCATCACACACCTCAGGAAAATCATAAAACAACTCTAAAACATGATTATTCACTGGTGGGAACAAGTTGGGTAGGGGTAATTGGTTAGTGCAATAGGGGGATTCATTTGAACTGATTGGTTTAAGCCATGAGGGGGTGTTCGTGCTGAACTACATGGTTTCCTAACATGTTATCAACCACCATAAAGTACTAGGAGGGTCATCTGGCATCCCAGGTATTTCCCTGTCTAATGCTGATTGGTGGTTGCTAGGGGTTGCAGTGGGTCCTCACCTAGCCTGAGTCAGGGATACCTGGCTCTGCAGATCTCTCCTGTTATTTGTAGATAAATAACTCAGCAGGATGGGTATGTGCCTAGAAGTGCTCTGTGTGTTATGTGCTTAGGAGTGCTCTGTGTGTTTTTCCAAGGACAAGGGTCACGCCCCCTTCCTTGGACAGGCTTTGCTTTGAGGTAGAGGCTGGTTTTCAGTGCTGGGATCCTTAACCACTGAGCCACATGTCCAGTTCTTTTTCAATTTTATTTAGAGACAGGGTCTTGTTGAGTTGCTTAATTGCTAAATTGCTTGCTAATTTGCTGAGGCTGGCTTTGAACTTGTGATCCTCCTGCCTCAGCTTCCTGAGTTGCTGAGATTAAGGCCACCGTGCCCAGCCCAATGAGATATTTTAATGTGGGACTAGCCACACTTATGGCCTTAAGATTAGGGCTGCTTAAGTGAGAAAATCAATGTGTTTAGAGGATTGGGACTTTGTGTTTAGAGATACCAGCCTAAGCTCCAGTTATTGCAGACAGGGCTGGAGTTTGAATTCAATTGCCTGGGCAATGATAAAATTAAATCATACCTACTTAATAAAAGCTCCATAAAAACTGTGGACTCTGCAGTTTTGGTGAGCTTACTGGTGCTCACTATACTTACTATGCATGGCACTACTATGTGTGGATGTCAGAAGGGTAATACATTTCCAAAAACAAGAGAAATTTCACTTTTTAAACTCTTCCAGACTTCTCCCTACATTTCTTACTTTGGTTATAATTTCTATCCTTTTGCTATAATAGAGATATAAGTTTAGTTCTTTCCTAAATTCTGTGAGTCATTATAAAGAATTATAAAACTCCTTAATTTGTGGCCAACTATCCTGAAGTGAGAATAGCCCTGGGAACTTATGGCTGTCTGCAGTGAGAGTAGTCTTGTAGGGACATTTTTGTCACTCTTAACTGCCTGGCAAACTCATTACAATATTAAAGTGATTCTGCCTAGTATCTTCTTGAGTTTGTGGTGAGAGTAATAATTATTTGTTCAAAATAATCTCCTTATTTTCTATTTGTTAGCAAATGTCCATAAGAGCAACCATAATACCCTAGATCCTTGCTACACAAACCTTCATATTCCCTGGTAGACATACTCAATTTAAGAAACACTAAATTTTAAGTCACAAAATGAGGAAGTTTTATTTTATTTATTTATTTTTTTAATATTTATTTTTTAGTTTTCAGTAGACACAACATCTTTGTTTGTATGTGGTGCTGAGGATCGAACCCGGGCCGCATGCATGCCAGGCGAGCGCGCTACCGCTTGAGCCACATCCCCAGCCCAAAATGAGGAAGTTTTAAACCCAAACATGCTACTTATATGACACTGACCAAATTCCAATAAGCCTGAATTTGAAATACTCAAATATATGTCAATGATATGTTTCCATGTAAAATAATATTTAGAAACTCAAGTGCTGTCAAGCCCTTTGTAAATACAAAGGTGCTAAATATGATCTAATGGAATAATGGTGGCATTTTCTCTATGAGAAATTATGCTTTATAGCTTAACTCTTGGGATAATGACATTTCTACAATTGCTTACTGGAATGGAAACACATAAAGACCCCCCACAATGAAAACAAATAGAGGCTAAAAATTTGGAGTTTTTAATTGTACAAGAATCAACTAAAATTATTTATGCTTGGCAGGGATTTAAAAGCTAGCAGTGGAGTTAGAAGGCTTTGTAAAAGTGAAAAACAGAGATGGTTTCAGGAATGCCATAATTAGAGGTTGCTGGCATAGTATACTGGACATGATCTTATCAGAACTAATTAGGCTAACTAGAAACATCTTTTGTAATAAGTTTGGGAACCATTCTTGGCTTTTTTTTTTTTTTTTGGTTGACCTTGAGTTGGAAACAGAGACATAATGTAAGAAAGTTGGGATTGATTGACCACATACTGAATATTTGGGGCTGATTACAGTTCACCCCCTGAACTGGTTGCTGCAGAGCTCATGGTTCACAGTCATGTTGTCATGTACAACCTAGCCATAATCATTTTGTATATTCAGTCTATCACCAGGAAATTAACTATGCTGTTCATCAGCATACTGTGTTTTCAAATGGACACTGCAGAAGGAACAGATAAATGCTTTTAGAAAAAAAAAATGTTTCTAAACAAATATAATATACAAATATAATCATATCCCTAAGAGACAAAAGAAGAAATGGAAGATAAAAAATATCAAATAAGTAATTGATGTTTGTTAAACCACAGTGGCCCTCCTGATAGCATTATTGACCTCACTGGAAAGATTTACTTGTAAATATTTTTCAAAGTAATAAAGACTGACTGCTGTTTGTTTTATAAAATTGTTCAGTTTATAGAAATTGTTCTCTTGCATGAAGAATATATCTGCCAGAGCTATGACTGAACTCATTTTCTTTAATCCTTGGATTTGAAATTTGTTTGGTTGATGTAAGGTGGGAGTATATATTCTACAAGGAAATATTCTACAAACGCATATTCAATATTGCAAAGTCCTTGGAGACAAAGGTCTCCAGATTGAGATGTCACATTCCCCTAAATTGTTTCTGCATCACAAGAATTATTGATTGCCTTTCCTTCTAATTCAGTTGAGACACTCCTTTAGAAAAGCCAAATCTGTCTACTTTTCAAACCTCCCATGAATTAACCTACTTTTGGGTAAAAATTTTCACTTTTCCCATTTAACTGACTTCTCCTCATCAGCTTTTAAATTCATTTAAATGTCACTCTTCTAAAAACACTCTCTTGACCCCATTTTCTTATAAACTATTACAGAAGGCTTTTCCTCTGTGCTATGAAAAATGGTCTTTGTCTTAGTTTATCTTCCTACAATTCTCCTTTTAATTTTCTGCAAGCTAACTTTTATTCTCATTCACCAAAAGTTCTCTGATTCTAGTGTTAAGGTATTACATGCTTTTCCCACTTTTTCTTTGTTGCCTTCATAGTCTTGTCCTTAAATAGATGCAGTTTATACCTTCAAGATGGCAGATCAGAGGAAGGATGTAAACTCAATAGTCTGATATATTGGCACAGGTATTAACTTTCTTAACGAGACAACTAAAGTGCAAACAATAAAACCAAAAATCCATAAATGGGATGGCCTCAAATTAAAAATCTTTTGTACAATAAAGGAAATAATTAAGAGAATGCAAAGAGAGCCTACAGAATGGTAGAATATCTCTGCCACTTACTCCTCAGGGAAATCTAGAATATTTAAAGTATTCAAAAAAACTTAACAACAACAGTAAAACCCCACAAATAATACAATTAATAATGGGCAGAAGAACTAAAAAGGTACTTTCCAAAATAAGAAATAAAAAATGCAAACAAATACATTTTAAAATATTCAACATCTCTAGCAATCATGGAAATGCAAATTAAAACTGTGTGGAAATTTCATCTTACTCCAGTTAGAATGACAATTATTAAGAATACAAATAATAATAAATTCTGGCAAAGATATAGGGTAAAATGTACACTGATACATTGTTAGTGGACTGTAAATGAGTACAATCATTCTGGAAAGCAGTATGGAGATTTCTCAACAAATTAGGAATGGAACCACTACAGAACCCAGTGGTCTCACTACTTGGTATACATCCAAAATATCTAAAATAAGAATACTACTAGAATACAGCCAGATCAACAGACAAGTAGATAAATCTGGTATGTATACACAATAGAATTTCATTCATCAATAAAGAAGAATGAAATTATGACATTTGCTGATAAATGGATGGAACTGGAGAGCATCCCACTAAGTGAAAAACCCAGAAAGTCAAAGTTGAAATTTTTTCACTCATATGTAGAAGCTAGACCAAAATAAGGGAAAAAGTTATGGGGGAATAACAATGAAAATAGAAGAGATTAGTGAAGGTATTCAGAAAAGGTATTCAGAAAGTCAAGGGTTGTATATTCATGTATGGGAGCTAGAGAGGAAAAATGAAAAGCAAGTGTGGGTCATGGAAATCAAAGGGAGATCAGTAGAAAATAGGGAAGGAACTAGAGGGAAGGATGAGGGAAGAGAAAGGGGAAATACTGGCAAACAATATTGACAAATTATATGCTATCTTGTATGCTTGTACAAATACATAACAATGAATCCCATCATTATGTATAATTATAATGCACCAATAACATACGGGAAAAAATAAATTGATGCGCCCTAATTTGGGGATTTGTATCTCGGTCCTATTCTCAGTTTACACTTATCCCTGAGTAATCTTTGTGACTTCACTTAATAAAATGGTGGCTCCTTTGTCTTCATCTCTAGCCTGGCTCTATCACCAAATGTGTACATACATTTTCTGACTCAACTGCCAGAAACATTTACTTGAATGCTGCAATATGCCTTTAAATGCAATATATGTATTCCGATTTGAACTGATAGTATTCCTATTGTATTTTCTAACTCAAAATTAAGGTTGCACCATCTAGTCATCTTCTGAGAACTTAAGAATCATCCTGGCCTCCTTCCATTCTAATTGCAGTCAAGTCAGTAAGTCCCATCAATATAGCATAATACCTTTTGAATACATGCACTGCATTCTGTGAACTATTATAGCATTTTTAGATAAGTGCCCAAAATAAATAAAATGTGTCTTAATTGTATATACATTACAATGATAAATTAATTCAGAAGAAAAATCATAATTTGTATAAAATTATATTCACTTTTAAAAATTAAAGTAGCCTTCAGAAGTCATATTGATTAGTAATTGTAAAACATCACTTAACAACATAGCTTATATTTGAGTTGACATTTGATCCCTAAAAGATTGTACTAAAATATCATTAGATATAATTTAAAGGCTCATCAACAAGAAAGTGTTATTAAAAATAATAATAATTAAAAAATAATTATAAGAGTGTGAAGTTAATGGCCTCTTGCTGTCTTCAAAATTCACCTTATTATAAATAATTAGTTGCTCTTCCCATTAATCCTTCCTTTCTTTATAACTCTATGATGTCAATTAACATTTGCCACCTCCATAGTTTTGCCTTTTCTAGAATGTCATGGAGTTGGAATAAGATTACCTGAAATATTGACTTCAGATTGTCTTCCTTCAAGATTTCTTGAAGATTTAAGATTTCTACGTGTCTTTTCCAGGATTGAGAATTCACTTGAGTTTATTGCACAATGATATTTAATTTTCTGGTTGTAAATACCTTATATATCCATTCACCTACTGAAGGACATTTTGTTAATGTCCAAGCTTTGTCAGTCATGAATAATGGGCCCATTTTCCTTTCCTTTGGATAAACACCATGGAGTGTGACTGCTGGCAAAAAAAAAAAAAAAAAGTATTTTAAGAAATTGTGAAACTGTCTTCCAATATGGCTGCATTCCAAATAGCAATGGATAAGAGTTCCTATTGCTCCACATCCTCCCCAGCATTTGGGGGGATCAGTATTCTGGATTCTTGCCATTCTAATAGATTTTGTTGTTGTTGTTGTTGTTGTTGTTGTTGTTGTTTACTTTAATCTGTACTTTACTGATGGAAAGTGATCATGTTAGGCACAGAAGACTTTTTCTCAATTCTTTCTTATTTTCTACATACATATAACACCATCTGCAAACAGATTCAGTTTTGTTTCTTCCTTCCCAATGAGGAAACTTTTTGTTTTTTTTTCTTGTCTTCTTGCATTGGCTAGGACTTCAGTATGATGCCAAATAGGAGTGGTCAGAGGCATTATCTTGTCTTATCCCTGATCATAGCAGAAAATCTTCCCACTATTAAATATGATGATAGCTGTAGTTTTTTTATAAATGTCCTTCGTCAAGTTGATTAAGTCTGGCACAACCAGAATAATATACCTTGTGATTAAGTCAAAATTAAATTGGGACCTTAATTATATTTGGAAAATCCCTTCACATTTGTCACACACACTAAACTGAATCCTGAAAGTGATAGCTCACCACTTTCACAATTCCAGCCCACATTTGAGAAGGATTAGCTAAACATGATACCATAGGGTAGAAAAAGTGGAGGACATTTTGAAATTCAGACCTCCATGCTTTTCTCTATTAAACTGACATATGAGATAGAGGCAATAAATGCAGCCTATGATCTTTGATTACCTTAGTCTGAATAAACTAGTTATATAAAGTGACATTCTGGAGATAGTCTGGGAATATGATAAGAAATTCTGTTAATTTTAGTGTTTTTTTTTTCAGTAGTGTTTTAGGTATATTAAAAAATGCTGTTTAAAAGATATTAGCTAAAATATCCAGGAATAAAATGTCATGGTAATATTGATGTCTATAATTTTCATTAGTATATTTTTACACAAACAAAAATTAGAAGAGGCAATTATGGCAAAATGTTAATGGCCTTCAAATCTTAATAAGTATGTTCTGAACAGTCTACCTTTTTTTGTTATTTAAAATTTTTTTAATTAACAAATTAATTATTGTATATATATTTATGGGAAATGGTGTGGTATTTCAATATATGCATACAATAAGCATTTTTCACATCAGGCTAATTGGCACATATATCACCTCAGTCATTTATCATCTCTTTGTAGTATTGCAAACACTCAAAATTGACTCCACTTACCTTTTTTAAAATATTAAATTAATTTTCAACTAATTACCCTACTGTGCTTTAGATTATTAGAAATTGTTCTTCCTATCCACTCACTGCATCCCTGAACCTATTGTGTCATTTTTTTCATTATGAAAAGAAAGAAAATGAGAACTAAAAAGTCAAGCCTTTGTATTATAGTCTTCAGAAGCAGAAACAGAACTGATAGAAATTGTTTACATTGTATTCTTAAAATTTTTAAAAATATTTTGCTTAAGAAATTTTTAGATTGGAAGAAAACTTGCAAACACAATACAGAATTCCTACAGAATTCCAGTATGACCTTAACCCAGCTTCTAATTGAGTTAACTTTGTTTATCTAGGCAGGTTTGTCAGAACTAAGAGATTAGCATTTATACTATATGTAAACTAAATTACATTTATTATATTTTACCAGTTTATCCCCCCCCACCCTCATTCTGGATCCCTTACTGTTGCTGAGAATATGAAAAAAAACTTAAAGTTAGAACAATGGGAAATGTGTTAGAAACTTGAGGATTTATACAGAGCCTTTCCTGAGTTGAAGTAAGCTAAGAATGATAATGAAATGTTAGTGGCTGCTAATCTTACAAAAGGTATGCAGGTAACATGATCCCTCCAGGATGGTCACTAAAAGAGTATTCAAAGATGAGAATCTAACAAGATCAATATTACTTAATAAGGGTGTCAATGTAAAGTAACATTGGATATTGTTTATAATGACAGACTAAAAAGAATAAATAATCTTCCTGGTTCACAAAATATTTTATCATTTTGTTGTCTTTATTTATTTACTTTTTAGCTTTCTTCTTACACAGGCTTATGACAGTAATTGAGTAACAGGTGTCATCTAGCCTTACATTTTTAGTGTGTACAGTCAGCAATTTCCTGTTCTCTGCTTTGCATGAGCCAGCTTGAATGAAATGAATGAAACTGTTATGTACTTTTAAAATTCTGAAGGTTTTCTTTGTTAAAAACTCAAGTACAATTCTTGAAGAATTATTGTATCTATTTCATTCGAGGAAGTAAAACTTTTAGTCACTCTAAATATAATACCCTAAGAGCTTTAATCCTTTATCTGACACTGATAATGGAATCCTCAGAGAAATTCCCAACATTGAAACAAATGATAATTTCTACCAAAACAACTGACATTTCTATGGACTTAGAGAGGTTTATTATTAAATTCAATACAAGTTTGAACATTTCTGACACAAAGTCATATGCCCAGACATTGTCATCTTCGGAATCTGAGAGGTATATTTTGCTGGAGATATGGATTTAAAGCTTGCTTGTGTGGATTTGAAGCTTGCTTACTTTGAATGTGTAGCAATTTGACAAGGCAGAATATTCAACTTACTGACAAGGAGTCAAATTGTTGGGGATAATAAGCGTGTCTCTGTCCTGTAAGCCTCATCAGTCTCAGTCTCAGGACTGAGTTGAAACAAGCTTCCTGTGTGACTCTTAGGTTGTTCCAAACAGGAAAAAATGACTTTCATTGTTAGTCTTAGCACTAAGGTATTATGTTTAAAATGCTGGTATTTTTGTGAATTTTTGGTTTGTATTTGGTTCTCAATATTATTTGTCCATATGAAAAGCAAAACTGTATAATAATTAAAATTTTAGAACAATTTATTTGTTACATGATGTTTCCCCTTTTTTCCTTCAGAATTAGATAAACCTAGTCCAATGCCCACCCTTAACATCCTGTGGAAATACAACACTCACATTCAAAATGAAGATACTTCTCAGATGAGTTAAAAAAAATTCATGATCTTTCTGGCTTAAAATTTGTATTTATTTATCACTATATAGTTATGATCTGTACATATTTACACATAAACTGAATTAGTTTCCTTAATTTCAAGAAGGATACTGACATATATATGTAGGAAGTAAATGAGAAAATAATAACACTGTTAGATCAGCACTGGGCTATACAATAAAATAGACAATAAATATAATCAATTTGATATCTTGGAAGTACCAAATTTCATTGAGATGAAAAAAATAAAAGTTTAAACCCCAAATATGAGAAAGACAGGAAATGAACTGATTTAGGAAATTATAGCCTAATTTATAATTTTATAAATTAAGTTGCATTTGTTGTTTCCAAAAATAAGGACTAGACTCTAAACACAGAACTTTGAAATGGAAAACTGAAAAGTTTGAAATAAAATGGAAAAGTTGATGAAGAAAAAGTTCAAAGATTTCCACTGTTAATTGAAATAGAACAAATAAAAGTTATTGATGTTCTAGAGAATAGTGAGAGGAGGGAATCACCTTATTTCATTTTCCTGATTCCTTCAACTATTTTTTAAATCATCACATGCCTCTGTATTTTACCAGGCTCATCTTTTTATTAACTTGGCTAATTATAGCTCTTAAAGATTCCTGAGATGACATGAACTAGAGGGATGCTTTTGTTTTTTTCTTCTAGATTTCTTTTCTGCCACTAGAAGTTAAAAATAAACAGTGTGGCTCAAAATGTGTTTCTTGAAAGACATTGCCAATGATTATAATAAGATTAACAAATCCATAGTCAAACTAATTGGAAAATCAGTTTATGTGTTAAGGGTGATAGGAGCTCTTATAACAAAGAAACATACCTATCTTAATTTTCCATGTGATTCTGTAATTATCCCAAATTAGAACCTTTTTTTTTTCATTTTTAAAAATGAAACTCTATTAGTATACCATGGAATAAGTCTGGCCACTTCTGCAAAAGCTGCCAAAATTGGACAAATTTGACAAAAATAATACCTTAGGTCCTTTATGAATCAATCAAATGCATGAAACTTATTGTGCTTGAAAAACGCTGAATTCTTGGAAATAACAATAGAAACTGTTGCTCTTGTGCTTTTGAGGTTTAGCAGGTATACTGACATGGTGGTGTTGACTGTGAGGACTGGCAGCTCACTAGTAGACATAAGAAAGGGCCCAAGCTAGCCATTACATTAATTCAATATTTTATTGTTTTTTTTATTCTAGCCAGACTAGGCTCACTTAGCAGACATCAGAAAGGGTCCAAGCTAGCAAAAATTGCCTAGCCAATTCTGAGATTGTAGATAGGCAAAAAAGAGATGGGAGAAAGTCAAAGCAATAAAAGACATAAAAATGGCCTGAACTTTAGATGTGCTCCGATTCCACATGCAGATACATTGGTAGATGACAAATACCTACTGGTTTGAGGTGTTTGCATGAACCTCTAATTAAACATGAACTAATCATGGAGCAATGCAAATATAAGATAGCTTCAAGGAAGCCGGGATTCAAAATTAAAATAGGAATATAAAAATTTAGGAGAAACATCAGTTCCTACATGCCTCAAGCCCAGACAGAATGCATAGCAAGAAAATATACAGAGACACAAGCAAACAAACCAATTACAACCAACCTTAGGGGAAAATAAAATTCTTTCATTGATATATTACCCAAATGTCTAGTTTTCAACCAAAATTATGAGACATGCAAACTCGGAATCACGGCTTAGGTTTAAATGAAATTAGATGAAAAAAAAGAAAACAACAGAATCTGTCCCTCAGTTTTCCCAGATATTATACTTAGAGAATAGACTTAAAACAAGTGTTATAAATATGTTCAATCACTAAAGGAAGCAATGTTTAAATAACTAGTAAAGCATGCCAACATTCTCTACTCAATAAATAGAAATTCTCAGTAAAGACAGGATGGATTAAAAAAGTAATAATAAGAGAAGTTCTGGAGTTAAATAAGTGAAATTATCAAATGAACTCAATATCAACTGAAGATGGCAAAAGGAAAACAGGGAACTAGGAGATAGATCCAATAATGATTGGCATATCTGAAAAACAGAGGATTGACAGACTAAAATTGAATGGAGATGAAGCCATGGAAAACCACCAAATTTACCAAAATACTGGTAATAGAATCTCCTATTCACAGAAGAAGAGAAAAGCCATAAGGGGGCAAAAAGATGCATTTTCAGATATAATGGTCAAAAACTTGACAAGATTCTCAATAATCCACAAGTAGAATAAATACAACAAGATATATCTATACCCAGACATATCATAGTCAAACTGTTGAGAGTATAAAGAGAAAATCTTGAAAGCAACATGAAAGAAGAGATGACTCGTCAGAGCCAGTAAAGCATCAATATGATTTATGATGGAATTCTCATTGGAAATAATGCAAATCAGAAGATACTGGAATTGCATGGTAAAGCACTGGGGGTTGGGGGATACTGCCAGCCAAAACTTCTATCCCCCATAAAAAAAATTATCTTTCAAAAATTAATGTAAAATAAGTAAAAATTGAAAAAATTCCTTTCCAGAAGAGATGACATGTAATAATTATTAAATGAAGCCATTTAGGATGGAAAAAATTATAACATATGGCAATTCAAATTAATAGAAAGAAATAACACAAATGGAAATGGTATATATGTGGGGTAATATAAAATATTCCGTAAATATTTATGCTTTCTAATTTCTTCTTTTTCATGCTTTAAAAATGAATGAGATTCTATAAGAGATCATTATGACACTGTATTATTGGGCTTATGACTTACATTATCATAGTATATGAGACAACAATAACACAAAGAAGGGATAGTGAAGATGCCTGTGTTAGAGAAGAATTTCTACATTTTATGGGAAATATATTAGCACTAATCTGAAGTAGATTGTGAAAAATAAGCAAATTATCAACTCTACTGTCATGTATAACTAAAAAGAACAAATAAAATTAATAATAAATAAATAAATAAAATGGAGTTTAAAAAGAGACAAATTATAGTTTTTAAATCAACTACTAAGAAAATAACAAAAATTACAGTAAAAATTAGCAAAAGGATGGTGCACTGAAGTGGATTTGCCCAATAAGGATGGTTAACAGAAAAGCAGGATCAAAATAAAGAAGAGTATGAAAACAAATAGTTGTATGTGTTCTGACTCCAAAAGAATTAAAAAACAACAACAGAAGGAACTTTTGGAAATCTAGAAATACATGGAAGTAGACAAGTTACTCCTAAATGACCACTGGGTCAAAAACAGAAACAAGAGAAATTAGAAAATATCTTCAGTTGAATAAAATTTTTTTAAAAATATGGCATGTAGCTATTGCAATGCTTGGACAAAACGTTGTCAATGTAAATGTTGGTGTTAGAAAAGAAGAAAGGTCTAAAACCAATACCTCAATTTTTCTTGTAAGAAATAAGAAAAAGTAGATGTAAGAGAGTCTGATTTAATATATATTTTTCTTTTTGTTTTTATTTATATATGACAGCAGAATGCATTACAATTCTTATTTCACATATAGAGCATGATTATTCATATCTCTGGTTGTATACAAAGTATATTCATACCAATTCGTGTCTTTATACATTTACTTTGGGTAATAATGATCATCACATTCCACCATCATTAATAACCCCATGCCTCCTCCCTTCTCCTTCAGCCCCTCTGCCCTATCTAGAGTTTGTCTATATCTCCCATGCTCCCTCTCCCTATCCCACTATGAATCAGCCTCATTATATCAAAGAAAACACTTTTGGGGGATTGGCTAACTTCTCTTAGCATTATCTTCTCTAACTCCATCCATTTACCTGCAAATGCCATAATTTTATTCTCTTTTAATGCTGAGTAATATTCCATTGTGTATATATGCCACATTTAATATTTTTATGTTTTCTGGTGACCAGTATTAGCCTCACCCTCCCTCTTCCTCTTGCATCACCTCTGTGAAGGCTGAAAGAAAAGCCAGCCATCTCTCTCCTTTGTGCCAATGGGCACCAAATGTAGATGTCCCCATCATGGCCTCAGCTTCAAACCACCATACAAACCACAAACCAGCCAATGGCACAAGCTATTTTCAGACCTGCTTGGGAGTTGCCTCCCTCTCTAGAAAAGCTTCCTAATGTAAAACAGAGAGTATTTCATACTCTCTTAGTACATAGGCATAGCATCATTAGAAGGAAGAAATAAAGCTGTCATTATTGGCAGGTGACATGGCTCTGCATGTTGATAACCACATAGAACCTTACAGAAGAATTACAATGAATGATGAAGCTTAGCAATGCCCAAAGATATAAGGTTAATATAAACAATACGTACTTCTACATATTAGCAACAGTCTGAAAAAGAAATGAAGTAAAAAGATTCACTCACAATGGCATCACAAAGAATAAAATATTGAACTAATGTAATAAAAGACTCATTAATAAAAGAGGTCAAAACCTATAAAATATTGCTGAGGGAAATTAAAGGAAATTCAAGTAAATGGAAGGAATATTCCATCTTGGCTGGAAAGATTTAATATTGTTGAGAGGTAAATTCTCCCCAGTTTATAGAATCATTCCCTATAAAATTCCCAATGGCAAGGTCATCCTTAAATGCCTTACAAAAGACATAGAATAGCCAAAACTATTTTTTAAAAAAAGACTAAATTTGAATAATTGACACTATCTGATTTTTTTCATTCTTGGCTTCCTTATTTTGAAATCACAGCAATCACATTAATGTAAAATAGGCCCAGAATAGCAATAGATTAATCAAACAGAATTGAGAGTCCAGAAATAAATTATACCTTCATGAACAATTTATTTTTTACAAAGTTATCAAAGCATTTGAACAGGGAAAGATAGTCATTTAAAAATTGTACTACAGCATTGAATATCCATATGAAAAAGATATGATGAAAAAATTTTACCAAATATCATATGCAAAAATATATGATAAACCTACCTACAAGTAAAATCTTAACTATAAAATATCTACAAGAAAACAGGGCAAAATCTTCATGACTTTGGTTTGGTTGGGCCAAGAGTTCTTAAGCATAATAAGCATGAAATTAAAAAATACGGATAAACTATATTCCATTAAAATGAAATATTTGTCCTTCAATATACTATTAATAAAAAAGAAAGATGAGCAATACATTGATTAAAAATGTCTTGCTATATTTATCTAATGGTGAACTATGTCCAGAATATATATAAAACTCTTAAAATTCAATATGAAAATGAAATTATTAAATGAAGAGTAAGGTATTATATGGGACATAACATATTTGAAAAATAAATAAATAGTTAGCAACCATAAAAAAAGATGCTCACAAAGATTAATCATCGGAAAAAAATGGAAGTGAAACCATATTTAATAAACCATTACATATTCACTAGAATGTATACAATCAAAAAACAGTTAAGGGGCTGGAGTTGTGGCTCAGTGGTAGCGCACTTGCCTAGCATGCATGATGCACTGGGTTCGATTATCAGCACCACATACAAATAAATAAGAAAGTCCATCAACAGCCAAAAATTTTTTTTTAAATAGTTAATAATTTGTTGGTGAATTTGGGGAGAAACTCCTAGCCTTCTATATTGCTGACAGGAATATAAAATAGTAGAGAGTTTCTAGAAAACAATTTGACAAGTTTTTTAAGCATTAAACATATGATCTAGGTATATATTCAAAAGAAAGAAAAACCCACATATTTGTAAGCAAATATTTATAGTAGAATTATAATAGCCAATTTCTTGGAATTATCCAAATGTTCATCTGGTGAATCACTGAACAAAATGCAGTGTATGCAGACAGAGGAGCACTATTCCTCCAAATAATAATAACACTAATGATCAGGTTGCAGAGTCTTAATCTAATCAGTACATTAATTTACTGATAGGGATTACCTGGGTGGGAACTTTAGGCAGGTAGGGTGTGGCTGAAGGAAGCACCTTTGGGGTTAATAGTTTGTTCTTGTTGAGTTCTCTCTGCTTCCTGGTGTCCTGTGCTGAGCTCCCTTTCACTGTGATGTTCTGCTTCATTTCAGGCCCAGAGCAATGGAGCTGGCCATCTATGATCAGGATCTCTGAAACCATGAGTTCCCAAATAAACTTTTCCTTTGCTAAAATTGTTCTTGTCAGGTCTTTTGGTCACAGTGGTAAAAAAAAAAAAGCTGACCAAAACAAGTCATAATAAGTTTTTAAAGGGAGTAGTGATATGTACTATGAATGAAAGTCAAAAACAATGTTAAGTAACAGGAAGCCAAACACAAAAGCCTTCATATTATATTTTTCTATATACATGAAATTTCCAGAAAAGGCAGATGTATAATGATAGAAAACAGATCAATATTTGATTAGAACAGAGCTTGATCTGCAGGTAGATGTAAGTGACTTCTCTGGGTGATAGAAATTACCTGAAACAAGATTGTGATGTCAGCTCTACTATTCCATTAATTCACTAAAAAATAATTCCTATGTGAACTCTGTGATATATAATCATACCTCAGAATGTTTTTTTTAATTCAGTTATAAAATGATAAAGTTTATTCTTGCTTTCTTGAGTAATCCTCAAGCAATCCTTACATACTAGCTCTTGAAACTTTACTTGGTCACCGTGTAGTCCATCTTTAATCTTCTTTGGGGATCTGCTTGCTTTATTAATTTATGGATGTGATTGGCCTATAGTTTGGGGATTTTGCAATATTTTTAAGTTTAAAAAACATATATGTGGTGCATTATGGGTAGAAATAAATTATCTATAAAAGAGAAAAACTTTAAAATTAGTCTTTATGCTCTTTCTCCCCTCCTTCCAAGTTTTTTTAATATCTGCTTTAATTAAAAAATGTTCTTATTTCCTTATGAACTGCTGCAGAAGCTTATACATTTATTATTAGATTTGTCACCTTTGAATAGTATCCTTTTCCTCCCAGCTATTGCAAATGAAGCGATCAATAAACCAGGTCTTCCTTCCAAGTTCTTTAACCTCCTCACTCAAATTTTCATTGGATGTATCATTTCTCTATTGTCTGGATATATAACATCTTCATTATGTCTAGGACCTAATCCTCATATTTTCATTAGTCTCAAAATTAATACATGCAAAGGTCATTGCCAATCTTTTTTTCCCCCTATTTCCCTAGCAATTCTTGATTGGAAGAAATGTATTATTTAAGCACTTCTTTAAATAGGATTCCCAGAAAAAAAAAGCCCCTGAATTTTTGCAAGCTCAAAATTGTCCTATAGGATAGTTAGACTGGGTATATAATCACATTCAAAACTATCTATACTTATCCAAAAGTCATTATTTTAATAACAGTATATAATATTGATATCACTCATAAGGCCATTTATTCTCCCAAAATATATTCTGAACACATACTAGACTAGAGGCTATGTAATAAATATCGAGAATCTCATAAGTTGGGAAAACAGATTAATCTCTTTTAATGAAGATTAAGAATAATGGAGGAGATATGTGATTAAATAAACAGTAATGAACAAATTTTATGATTAGATATGAAATAAGTAATCTGCAATGAAAATTTAGTTCTCTAAAAGCAATCTGCAGAGGAATTGATGTGGGCACTTGTTATGGTTTGGATCTGGAATGCCCCTCAAAAAGTTCACATGTTGAAAGCATGGTCCCCAACACAGCAAGGTTCAGAGATGGTGTTTTAGGAAATGATTGGATCCTAAGGGCTGTAACCTCATCAGTAAAAAACCATGGACTAAATCTCTGAAATCAAGAGCCAAAATAAATCTTTTCTCTTCTGCATTGTCATTATCAGGTATTCTGGTCACAGCAATGAAAAGCTAACATAGTAGTGGAGGCAAGAAGAGATTCCCTGAGGAAAGGGCACTGGGTCATGAACTGAAAGACAAGTGCACATAACTGGGTCATGGGGTGGGGAGGGAGCACCATGTGCAGAGAATGAAGAAGGTGTGGAGAGAGGCCGAGTAGCTATGGTAAGAAAGCCAATGATGAACAAGAGTCAGTCAGAGTCCAGGCATAGTCTTGAGGAGTAAAGACTGTGGGTATGTATCTGTTATTATTCTGGGATCAGTAAGGTCTGGTTGAACTGTGAGTGTATGTGTGTGTGCAGAAGGAAGAAGAGCAGGAGGATAAAATTATTATATTTGTGTCTTGAAAAGAGTATTCCAGCTTCCATATATAGAAAGAAAAAAGAAAAAAAAGGAACTCAGCTAATGTGATAACTCCCATTAGCAGGATGTAGGCATTCTGTTGGAGGAGTAAATAATAATAGCACAGGAAATCAACATGGCTTCTCAGAAAGAGGTGAGGAAGGTAGGAATGTATAGAAGTATTCACAATAAGTTCTGAGTCTGGCATTTGACCTGAAATGCTACACCAGTAGATGGGAAGCTGACCATTAAGATAGGAACCTAAAACTTTGGCTAATTTGGTTGGTGCTTTAGAAACTTGAAGAATGTAAAGCTATACTTGCATTATCTTGATCTGCTTTTTTTTTTTTTTTTTTTTTTTTTTTTGTCACAGAGTAGCTTTCAACTTCCTCCATTGGAAACTACTTTTTCAGAAGGTGATAGCCACTATTCAGTCAGTCGTTGTCATAGGTGGACTCTTAATTGCAATATTCATGATCCCATGGCTTAGAAACAGGTGTTGTTGACAAGCTGAATTGCTGCATTTGTTTACTATGCCCTTTGGCAGCTCATCTCTCATCTGTGCACCTGCAGGGTAGGGCCTGCCATGGGAATAAGTCATCAATATTGCTTTACTGATAGAGAGGGGATATTTAAAAGTACAAGCATCGTTTTAGTTTCATAGATATGTTGCCTGATGTTTTCCAAGCAGACATTTGGTGAAAATGGTCACCACTTAAATACATGATAAATGTACAATGTATTTGCTTGATTTAATCAACAGCACTTAGGTTAAAAATGAGACATTGATTTATATCAGATGCTAGGCAGTTGTCAAATAGTATTACAGTCCATAAATCAATCATGAGCACAGAATAATCTCAGTACGATCTGTGGCACAGATGGCTGTGTAATCCTTCATGGACTCAACAAAACTTTTCTCTTTCCTAATGCCTCTTCCCATAAGATAAGTGGGCTTCAGGATGGCATATGCAAAAGTAATCTTACCTAAGATTTACTGAAGGTGGGTGCTGGCAGCAAATATGTAGTTATTAGGCAACCCCTTGCACTGGTCAAGTAGAAATGGTAACTCTATGCAGAGATGACAAGACATAGCCAAGAATTTCATGCAAATTTTAGGAAATTAGAGCAAATCACTGGTTTATAAATAATATGAGCAAAGGCTAAAAAACAGGCTGAACTTAGTAAATGTTCGGCTAAGGGAAAACCAAGTCAAATTTCAATTAGAAGAAACTGTGTATTACACATCCACAATTTTACATAATGCCCTATTAGTAATTGTTGTATTCTGCTACCTTTCCTACCCCCTACTATCCCCCCTCCCCTCCCCTCCCATCTTCTGTCTCTACCCCATCTACTGTAATTCATTTCTCTCCTTGTTTATTTTCCCATTCCCCTCACAACCTCTTATATGTAATTTTGTATAGCAATGAGGGTCTCCCTTCATTTCCATGCAATTTCCCTTTTCTCTCCCTTTCCCTCCCATCTCATGTCTCTGTTTAATGTTAATCTTTTCTTCCTGCTCTTCCTCCCTGCTCTGTTCATAGTTGCTCTCATTATATCAAAGAAGACAATTGGTATTTGTTTTTTAGGGATTGGCTAGCTTCACTAAGCATAATCTGCTCTAGTGCCATCCATTTCCCTGAAAATTCTATGATTTTGTCATTTTTATTGCTGCATAGTACTCCATCCGCATTTGGGGTAAAATTGGGGGTTCATAACCCACTTCAATCTAATGTGTGAAATATGATATGTCAAGAGCTTTGTAATGTTGTGAACAACCAATAAAAAAAATAAAATAAAATAAACAAAAAAAAAATCTTGAAAACCTGAAAAAATAAATAAATAAATAAAGTTTATGTTAAACAACAAAAAAAAAAAAAAAGAAGAAGAAACAGTGTGAACAGGAGTCCAGTGGCCTCTGGGGAGCCTTTGACAGTCTAGCCATGCTGATGAGACAAGAAGAGAGGGCAAAGAGAAAGTGGTCAGAGTCATCTTGTTCAAATGCTACCTGCCCTCAAGGGCACACTGCTGGTATGT
The DNA here is from genome assembly GCF_964194105.1 of Spermophilus citellus. Lineage (NCBI taxonomy): Eukaryota > Metazoa > Chordata > Mammalia > Rodentia > Sciuridae > Spermophilus > Spermophilus citellus. The sequence continues at coordinate 29,971,556 of NC_138198.1, read as the reverse complement.
AGTAACTGCCACCATATGTCACTCAGCAGGGAAAGAGTGAGTCATTCTGTAGGAGATGAGAAAGCTGCACTAGTCTCTGGAGTTTTCCTCCTACTAATCTGCATATCAATTCAACTGGTTTAGGTTGGAGAGAGGATTCCCTAGTCTCAACTCTAAATTCTGAAGGAGAATCTCTATGGGACCCATCCCAGGAATCTTCACTTAAAGCACTTACCCAATTTGGTTCTTATTCCCACTGTATTTAAAGAACTTTAAGACTTATCTGGAATCTAGAAGACAGAGATAATTATTTAATTAATTTTATTATCTTAAAAATTAATCTTAACAAGTTAATTAAAATGGATTGCATTTACCAGGAATAAAATAGCCATACACTGCATATAAAATTTCCAACACTCAGAAACCACATCAAGAAATGAAAAAGAAGATAAGAAGAAGATAAACATCTGCAACTACATGTTTCCAGGCAAAGAAGTTAAAGCAAAGCCTGGGATTCTTTGGGGCTGTATCTCAGTGGTAGAGCACTTGCCTAGCAGTATGTACAAGGCTCAGAGTTTGATGTCTGGCATCACCAACTCAGGGAAGTAAAGGCCAAAAGAGGGAAAAAAAATTAAAAAATGTAACTTCTTACTTCTGTGTAGAGGAAAGACAGTGATAAATAAACCTGATTGTCATTCAAAGAAAAACAAAACAGAAAAATACTTTCAAATTGACAAGCTGAAGGATCCATGAATTATTCATTCAAGGGCTATCAAAATGAGAAAATAAGTGACATATTGTTTATGAAAAGTTTATAAAGTAGTAAATGTTTCCTGGTTGAATATTTAGTTTTGACTAAATCCAGTTTCCTGTGTATGATGGATTATCATGCTATAAAATACCATGCTTTTAAAAATCATTTTACCCCATAAAATGTTTGCAACTTCAAAAATTCATCTGGAAATAGCATATTAGAAAATAAAATACAGAAAAACAAATGAGAAAAATGATGAAAACACAACAGACTTATTTATCTTAAGTTTTATAATTATGAGAGATGGGAACATAATTCTGTCACTGATTAAGCAAAGTTTTCTAAAAAAAATTTAAGATGCTTATGACTTTGTATTAGTGAAACAAATAATATCTAACAGTAATCTTTTTTCATTTTAGAAGAAATTTAGAATTCACTTTTTCTTCTTAAATGTACTATTTAAAATTAATCTATGTTTCTGGTAAAATAGTTATCTTTTTATTAATGGGCTTTGATTACTTTAATCATCCTTTTATTGACTCACTCATATTTATGTGTCTCTTGCTGTAAAACCACCATGAATCATTTTTGGAAACAAACAGATATAAGCAATTAATAAACCTATAAGCAAAAACAAGTTTTTGTATTTAACAAATATTTATTTTATGTAAGAAAATGAAGACTTGAATCTTTTTATTCAGGAATAAAGAAGAGAAAAGTAAGCAACATTAAATTTTAGAACACTTTTTAAAAATACAAATATTCATCTTGCATCTAGTTTTTATTTGACTTCTGTCATCGTAGACTCTGGCACAAAAAATCTGAGTTATGAGAGATGCCAGGGTCAGGGGTCCCCAGAAGAGAGAGAAAAGAATGTTAGATTATGTCTAAGGGCTCAGAGAAAGAAAAATCAGGGCTGCAAACAAAGCCCTGCCCCAGGCCCATGAAATAATGTTCTATAGGAGAGAAAAGGACCATTCCCAGTCCTGCAGTGAAATTTCACATCATTTCCCTAAGGATGAGTTCTTCCAAGTGTGAACTTCATTGGGGCTTTATTATTTTCTAAAAAGCTCAAGTAAACCATTGTCTTTATCACTAGTTCAATGCATAGAGGGATTCCATGGCAGCCTGTCATGGGCCTCCCTGACTCCTGATAAAGAGACCTCCAGAGCAGTAAGTGCAGCCTGTGGATGGGTATAGCCAAAAGGCCCCCATACCCCAAAGCAACACCTGAGGTCAATCTGCCTAAATACCTAGGTGAAAGTAACAATAAGAAGGGAAAAATGAACTACTTTCAAATTATATATTGTCAGAGAAAGCCAGAGATATGAGCTTCCTTCCATTAGAATAAAAAGCAATTTTTTTTTCATTTATATTCTGCCTAAGGAAGGATTTCTGATCTCTAGTATGAAGATATGTATCATAAATAACTGTTTATGTAATAACTGTGAGAGATAATTACAAATTTATAGCTTTGACAACGTGATGTATGCTTTAGAACAGAAAGAAGTTGTCTGCTTGCAAGATGTGCAGTTGGACTCTCTCCTGCCTGCTACAGAAGGTCCCTGTCACACTCACACCCACATAAGAATAAAACTATGCTATTTGGACTTTTCCCACTTTATATCAGAGTTTGGAGAAAATTTACAGAATGCTAGAATTAAGGCCAAAATAAAATTCTAATGATACATACATTTTAAAGAAATAACTATAAAGACTCTTCTGTTGATTATTTAATTTAAAAAAAAGGTCACAAAATTTCTTCTTTGAAATAAAACTGGATTCCAGAAATGAAAATTTGGTACCATCTTGTTTCTAACCTGTGTTGAAAACTCCAGAGATTATCTCCCTTTGAAAGAACTCATCTGAATAAAGGATCATCCAAGGCACCAAAAGCTTGTGGATAAGGTCAAAAGTGGTAATTTCTGAAGGCAGAATCTCAACAGGTAATTTGGACATAAGGGACATAGTAAAATTCAGTAAGAAATTTAGAAACACATTACTTGGACATTTTGCTTTTCTCACGGAGTCCTGGTAAGGAGTGTCCATGTTTGGTCTTGGATTTCTCTTGGGAGTGTATCCAAGTTATTCAATCTACACATGAACAGAAAGAAGGAGAACAAATATCAAGACCATTTAGTTCAGTTTAACAGAATGTGACATTTTCCTCTTTCTCTTGCCAAATCTTGAAATGGAATTTAAGGAAGATGTATACTTGAGAAACTATGGTAAAATAGAAAAAGAAAACAATATAATTTTGCAAGCTAGAAAACAGACTCAAAGGAACCAACCCTAAAGAGACAGAGAGGAAGCCTCAGGACACAAAGATATGCTCTTCAAAAGTCTCCAGAATTGCAGGATCTGCTGACCACTGACATCTTTAGAAGTGCAGCTAAGCTGAGCACAGTGCTACAAGCCTGAAATTCCAGTGACTTGGGAGACTGAGTCAGGAGGATTACAAATTTGAGACCAGCCTCTGCAATATGTAGCAAGACCTGTCTTAAAACAGAAAATTAAAAGGGCTGAGTATGGTAAAGTTCCCCTAGGCACAATACCCGGTAGCCCTCTCCCAAAAAGTACAGCTGAATCCATTCCTCAAGCACCACAGTATGTTGCGCACACGGTACAGACTGAACTAAATCTTGAAGTGCTGCCTCATCACTTTTGCTGTTTTGTATTTGTCCTGCCCATACTCAGGAGAGACTTACATAGGAGCAGGGATGCTCTGAGGCCATCCCAGAACTGCCCACCTCAGTACAGTACCACCTTCCTAAGGGAGTCTATGGGAGGAAAAGACCACTTTTATAAGAATGAAGTGAAGTCAACCTTAGAAATGAAAAATGTTAAATGCAGTATTCAGAGCTTTGTCAGTGTTGGAGACTAGAGAAAATAATAGGAAAATGCAACCATGCAAAAAATGAAGATGTTGCAAAACCTTGTGATATAGGTAGCTGTTATTCACCTGACTGGTTTCTTCCTCGCAGATCAATGACTAACTTGATCTGACTTGCAGACTACCGGACTTGTGAACAGCTATTTTTTAAGTCATAGATAAAAATGTCAAGATGTTACAAATGCTGCTAGGCTTCAAATCCACCTGTCATGTTTGCATCCATTAATTATTTTGTCAATCTCCTATAATGACAGACACCATTGTGCTAAAGTTAAAGAGTAGATTAATAATGCTGCTTGGGGGACACATATTGGTTTGGAAATTGTTTTTCTCAATTATCTGTTGTAACATTACCCGATATTTAAAAGAATCATGTGTTTCATTATTTAGTAAAAATTTTCATGGATTGTGACATTAGAAACAATAGAGCTTTAGGGATAGTTAAATAATTGAAAAAAGTGTTTTATAATTCAGTCATTCTACTGTTTGCATCAAACAGGACTAAATATGGTTTTGATTAATTACTTCATTTGATAATTTGAATGAGATTTTATGAGATTTTGTTTTAAAGAGACAATTTCTTTATGTGCGGGGGAACCTCTGTAGATAAAAGACATTCTGTACCCCAATCTCTATAATTTTCATTTAAATTATTTTTTATACTGGAGATTGAACTCAGGGGTGCTTTGCCACTGAACTATAAGGTCTTGATAAATTGCCAAGGTTGGCCTCAGACTTGTGATCTGCCTCTGGAGTTGCTGGGATTACAGGTGTGCACCACTACACATGGCTAAAATCTCTGTGATTTTCCTACCACATCCATAACAGTCTCTATAACGCTCTGATTATATGTATATATTTTCCAAATAATCTGTACCTCACCTATAAATCAATGTTTCACTCTCCTGTGGCATGTGTATTTCTCTCATATGTTTTAAAAAAATATAACTTTATATTTGTTTTAATGTCCCAAAGAGAGAAACTTTAGTTAATGTAAAGTCAACAAGTTTTAGTTTTCTCTATATATTTCTACATATCACTTGTAATCAATCCATCTTAATGGGTATCTTCTTTGCTAGATAATTAATAATGGAGTCAAATATTTTGAAAAATATGAAACTATGCATTGCTTTTTTGAACCACTACTCAAAAATAGCAATAAATTGGGGCTGGGGCTATAGCTCAGTGGTAGAGCACCTGTCTTGCAATGTGTGAGGCACTAGGTTTGATTCCTCAGCACCACATAAAAATAAATAAATATATTGTATCCATCTACAACTAAAAAAATATTTAAAAAATAGCAATAAATTGTGGTTCAAAACAAAAAAACTGTGTGTTTGTGTATGAGTAAGAAGCAAGAAGCACAGAGAAATGTGCCACTTGATTTGGTGGTCTTGTGTTGGGCACCTAGGAAACTGCATTAGGAAAGAATTCTAATGACATTGCTTAGCAGTACTTAGGAGAACAGCCATGAACTGAGGATGGGACAACTGATGTTCACCCACACAAGTTGGATATTCTGAGAAGGCTGCCAGCTCTTCAATATCTAACTCTGAGGTCAACTGAAGAAACAGCCAGGCCCACAGTTCTGGAGTCCATTGGTCCTGTACAGCTTAGTCTTACCTCTCAGTCCAAAAAAGAAGTGAAGACAAACAGGTGACAATGGCAAGCACAGATGTAGTGAAGAATAAAGTACCAGAGGCTTTTGGGATTCTTTGTGAACCAGTGCTAAGTCCCATTTGTATTAATAAAAAAAATAAAATAATATAAAAAATTATTTCTTCTGACTCTTCTTTATATTGCACTCTTTGAAGTTGTACTGTTTTTAATTGATTTAGTTTGGTTTTTTTTAAATGAAGTTACACCTTCAAAGAAGAAAAGGTGAGAAAAGGTGGACCAAGTCTTCAGGCCAACCTCTCGTAAAGTTTGGGCCATCCAGGACATCAGTTAGCAGCTTCTGCTCTCTGCCAACCACCCTGGTCCTCCAGTATATTTGAGATATACTCTTCATCCTTCAGGAAAAAAAAATGCAATTAAGTCTCACTTCTGTGCTGACACTGCCTAGGTGAACAGTGAAGTGTGTATAATGAGGAGTCATTAAGCCAGGTACAGAGGCCAGTGATGTGGAATACAAGGTACATAAGGACGAGGCTACACAGGCATAGTGTCTTTCCTGCCTCTGAGCATAAGCCTACCATCTTTTTTTTTTCTAAGATTCTAAGTTTTTATAGCCTCTTCTTCCCAATTCACTAGTCACCTACATGCACAGCCTGGGCCATAGGGGAACCCAGAGGATGCATTCAGGAGCACAGTGAACCACCCAACCATGGACTATAGGAGCAGACTTTGTACTAGTATCTTTTAGTAGTTTAAGAGTGTGGGCTACCCTACTCCCACAGGAATGAGTCGTCAGATTGTTTGCATGATTCTGTAGGTCGGCAGGCCCCTGAAACCTGTTTCTAAGGAATGAGAAGGATCTACACCTGTTCTGTTTGATAATGAAGAATGATAGGCCAGGGAACCTTGTCCAAGGGAGCAAGTGGGGAGGACAACTTTTTCAACACATCCACGTTGCAGGGACAAAATAGTTGTATTAACTCTGACCTAAGATTATCTATTTCATTCTGACTTGGTCTGAAGAGCAATACATTTTTTTGTAAACATGTACAATATAAAACTGTGATTTTACCATGAAAGCACAGCACAGCAGTTTTCCCTATGTTTATAAAATATTAATTAAAAGGAGTCAAATATATTTTGCTTTCAACAGTGTGCAGAGGAATAGAATTAGTTTTCCAATGTGTCAATTTTGAGCATGTTAAATAGCCAGAGAGTCATAAAATGTTCTGCAAATAATGGTTAGGAGCTAACCCATAGGATATTCTATCTGACATACCAAAAAGTAGACATAAATTACACTCAGCCTTGTAATGATATCTGGGAATGAATTTCTGATTTAATTAGTTATGTAATTTCTATTTCAGAATTTACAAGTAGTTGAAATCATCCAGTGGATGCAGAATATTTTCAGCTGATAAAGTTTTACTCAATTTAATGCCTAAGATTTTACAAACAACTTTGAAGTAAGCATTCATATAACCAAATGAGTCATCTTATTTGCATTTTTTTTTTTTGCAAAAAAGTAGTAGAAATATCTAAAGGGCATCTTACAAAACTTGTGTGGGAAAACCCTTTCCTTTATGTTATAAAGTTTAATGCACTAATTAGCTTCTCATAATTTACTTACTTCTCATAAATTTTATGTAAATCACATTCATGATATTCTAGAAATTATTATTAGTGGGAAACTATTGTTTTATGAAAGTGAAGAATGTGAAGTTCAGAAGTCTTTCTGATGTGCAGACATTAAGGAAACACTCTACTCAAAAGTCTTTCATTATAGATGCGATATATAAAACATATAATGGTGACATAAATGATATAAACTCAGGTAATAATATATATCTGGGAAAAATTCACTTTTGGCTCTAAAGGTAAAAGCTTACATTGTTTTTCTTTGATTCACTGAATTATACACTAAACTAAAGATTACAATAACTTTCACAGAGATTAACAATAAATGCTATTATACTTAAATGATATTTTCCTTTTTTTTTTTTTTTTTTTTTTTTGGTACCAGGAATTGAACCCAAGGGCTCTTCACCACTGGGCCACATCCCCAACTCTTTTTTTTTAATCTTTTATTTAGAGACAGAGTCTCAATAAATTACTTAAGACCTCACAAGTTGCTGAGGTTTTGAATTTTCCATCCTCCTGCCTCAGTTTCCCAAGCCACTATAATTTCAGGCATGGGCCACCACACCAGCTTTTTTTTTTTAACCAAGGATTGAACCTAGGGGTGCTCAACCACTGAGTTACATCCCCAGCCCTTCTTTGTGTTTCATTTAGAGACAGAGTTTCACTGAGTTGCTAGGGCCTTGCTAAGTTGCTGAGGCTAGCTTTGAACTCCTGATCCTCCTGCCTCAACTTCCAAAGTCACTGGTATTACAGGCATGTGCCAACACACCCAGCTACCACACCAGCTTTAAATAAGATTTTTGATCATGCAGTGATTATTAGATCCTTTGGTTTCCTGGCTATATTCCAGGGGTTAAGTGAGTTGCTTCAAGTAATTTTATTTTGCTTCTTGCCATTCCCTTCCCTCATGGTCCTCTCTCTATCTTCCAGTTCTATGGCCATCTTCAATTCATGGGATTTTATGTTTGAAGGATGCAACCATAACATCAGGCCTCTTATTTTCTCTGCCTTGTGGGAAAAGGGTGCTGGGGAGGTAAGAATTGAGGAGAGCTACCTTGGTCATCTGGCTCTATCTGTCTAGAGTTTCTCTAACAAACTGGTTAGCTGTTCAAACAGTTACATTGTTAATGGACAGATAGACAGCTGTCTTTTTATTTTTGTTTTTCTTTAACACTGGGAGGGGCCTAAAGAGAATTTTTTTTTAGGTTAAAATCATGCATCTCGTGGGAGTTCAGGAAAAATCTGCATCAGTGATTAATGAAATAAACCCAGCAAAGTTAGTCATCTTCCCAAATTCTGGAAGGTCTCATTTCTAAAATTCAGTTTCCATGGACATGGAATGTCACTTGTGGCTAAGGACTCCCACATACTTCTCAGAGAAGTCAGTCAGGAAACCATCCTGGCTTATGAAGCAGATACTCACATGCATCATTTTTTCATCATCCTTTGGATAAATCTTTTCTGGGCATCTCCAATGGTTCAGAAACTGCACACACCTGAGTATATACAGGCTTAGGCATCATGTGCCACAGCCTCCAAGGATCTGCACTTTACCTGTGGATACAGACACTGACTGAATCTTTTAGTCAGCAGTAAACACAACAAACAGTGATAGTTTAGATCATGGGGTCAGTCCAGAAAACCCTTTCACTCTGTTGGTGTCTGGAGGGGGTGGATGATGATGATAATGATGATGATGATGGTGTGTAGAGGTGAGGAAGGGAGGATTGAAGATAGGACCAGAGCATAAACCTGAGTTTGAAAAGACTAGCATTTACTCAATTGGCATGCAAATGACTGCAATTTTTATTATAAGGTAATTTGTATCACTTTTGAGAGACATTATTGAATAAACATAACCATATCTTCTTTGTAGTTTTTTAAGTCCAAATACCTCCAGTTCCTAGATTTAGCCAGATTTAGAGATAAATAATTTACTCCACCTAAGAAAATACAATTTAACAATTTACAATGGGAAGTAAAATATGTTACAAGACCCCAGTGGATGTCTGAAACTACAGATAGTACCAAATCCTATATAGACATGTTTTTTTTTCCTGTTCATACATACCTTTGAAAAAAAATTTGTTTACTAGGCACAACAAGAGATTAATATAATAACTAATAATAAAAGAAGCAATTTTACCAATATGCTGTAATAAAGGTTATATGAATGTCTCCCAAAGTATCTAACTGTACTATAGTCATTCCTCTCATCATTGTGAGATGATACAATACTTGATGATGATGTGATAAAGTTATGTAAATGTTGAGGTGATGTGAGGAGAATGATGTGAGCATTATATTAAAGAATTAGGCTGCTGCCTAAGTGTTACTTAAACAAAACACTGCAATATCCCAGCAGTCGATCTTAACCAAGACTGCTACTAAGTCACTAATGGGCAGGTAACATGTACAGTGTGGATACTTTGGACAAAGAAATGATTGAAATCCCAGGCAGGATGGAGCATGATAATGGGAGATTTCATCATGCTACTCAGAATGGTGCATAATCTAAAATTTATGAATTGTTTATTTCTAGAATTTTCCCACTTTAAAATTTTGGACCATGGTTGACTGAATGTAAAAGAAACGTCAGAAAAGAAAATTGAAGAAAATATATATAAGGGGGAACATATAAGGAGAACATCTGTAAAACACAAAGACTCTCAAACAATTCCATTGTCTCCCTCCAGGGTATACATTTGACCTAGAATTTTGGCTATGCCTGTTGGGCACAAAGACAAGTGGAAGGGATGTTTTGAGTGTTTTTCTAACCAGTGACCTCTTAAAGGAAATTTAAATCCTTTGAGACTTCATCAGGCCTCTCATCAGGGCCCTCTTCTATACACAGCAGGACAAACAGTGCAGAATTCCTTTCCTTGACCATTTTTCTTGGTTTGTGTCAGCTATGTCCCTCCATCGATACTTCTGTTTTTAGGCATATAAACAACATTAACTAGAATATGCTACCAGAATTTAATTCAAAATGTTCTCCATAGTTACATCCCATTTTTCCATGAGATAAATTGAGTTTTGTTTCCTGTGTCTGTATGATATCTGAATCTCCCCGCGTCCCCCCCCCCAGTGCTTGTTAATACCAAAACTGTGTGAAGCAAAGAAAACCCAGTTCTCCCAGATCCTTGAAAGCAAAGCTCTGCCAACTGGATGTTCTTGAAGCAAGAAAAATCACAGAAGCCACAGAATTCATACTGTTTGGGGCTCAAATGTTCAGCAAGCAGCACAGCAGGGCAATACTAACAACCACAGCTGCACCCTTCTGCAAGCATTGCCCAAGAAGGTTGTCCCATGGACAAGAGGTACTGCAACTATGATGCCAAAACCTCAGTGTTCCTAGTCCCTGTCTTTTTCCTGCCTAAGCTCTGGTCTTTCTATTGATCTTGTGAGTTTTTTAATGTCATATCATTCAATTTCTTGTGTTGCTCTGGAGTTACCTTTTGTTGTTCATAATCAGGAAACCTGATTTTGCAGATATATTTTATAGTTAAGATGATTTCATCCACTTGGGCCAAACTCAGTTGTTTTGCTAATGTTCATTTTTTCAGTCCTGAGCATGCAGCATAATAAATGAATCCTGATTTTTGCAGAAACTGTCTTGCTGTTCAAGGTCGTATAACTCACAATTGTCACAATCAAGATTTGGGCTTAGGTCTACAAGCTTAGAACTTTAAAATTTCCTCTGAAATTGCTTGCACAAAGATAGTGGCAGGAAATTACAACAAAACAAAGTGGGGAAAGTTTCAACAGAATTTATGCTGTTCTCTCTCCTAATTGATTACCTAAATTTAAATAATAATAACCCAAAGAAGCCCAGTTTTCCACACTGCCTTTTAAACTAAACTATATGTGCTTTGTTAAGCACATATTAAACTATATGTGCTTTGTTAAGCAAAATCCATAGAAATGATTAAAAATACACAATTTCAGAGTTATTGAATAATGAATTTTTCATAGCTACTGTAAATATAGATGTAGGTAAAAACTAGAGCCAAGCTCCTTCTGGATTTAAAAAAAAAGCCTAAAATATAATTTTTATCCTATTTCTATTGTAACCGCCCTGATCAATTTTATTTATCTTGAAAATGTGTCTGCTTCTAGGGATGTTGTATCCCTCTTCAGGTTATTCCATGTTTCTTCTAAAACCTATATTAAATTTGCAATAAAATTTGAGATCAATTTTAAACATTCATGGGAATTTTAATAGGCAGCCTCCAAGATGGCTCCCAAGTAATTCTGCCTTCATGGACTCACAATTTTGTGTAATCCCCTCCCCTTGATTGTGAGCTAAACTGACACACCTCTAAAATATTGAATTAAGCAGAAGTAACGAATGTCACTTCTTCTGGGATTCCATTATAAAAAGGTTTAGGCCTCTGTCTTAGTTTTTCACTTACTCTCCCCTGGGGTGTTGGCCTTAGGGGTGGCCATTCAGTAACATATTGTTCATTTTCCATGTGATGTAGGATTTTTCCTTCCTTCTTTTATCATTGATTTCCAGTTTCATTCCATTATGATCAGATAAAATGCAAGGTATTATCTCCACCCCTTTATATTTACTGAGGGTTGCCCTATGGCATAATATATGGTCTATTTTTGAGAAGGATCCATGTGCTGCTGAGAAAAAAGTATATCCATTTGATGATGGTTGATATATTCTATATATGTCAGTTAAGTCTAGGTTATTGATTGTGATATTGAGTTCTATAGTTTCTTTATTCAACTTTTGTTTGGAGGATCTGTCCAATGGTGAGAGAGGTGTGTTGAAGTCACCCATAATTATTGTGTTGTGGTCTATTTGATTCTTGAACTTGAGGAGAATTTGTTTTATGAATGTCGCAGCACCATTATTTGGTGCATAAATATTGATAATTGTTATGTCTTGTTGGTGAATGGTTCCTTTTAACAGTATATAATGTCCTTCTTTGTCCTTTTGATTAACTTAGTATTGAAGTTGATTTTATTCGATATGAGGATGGCCACCCCTGCTTGCTTACGAGGACCGTGTGCGTGGTATATTTTTTCCCATCTTTTCACCTTCAGCCTGTGTATGTCTTTTCCAATCAGATGTGTCTCCTGGAGGCAGCATATTGTTGGATTTGTTTTTTTAATCCATGATACCAGCCTATGTCGCTTTATTGGAGAGTTTAAGCCATTAACATTCAGAGTTACTATTGATATATGGTTTGTACTTCCATCCATGTTTGATTATTTATCCTTTTTAAAAAAATTTAGTTTGTTTCTCCATGATTATCTTTCCCCTCGTCCTCTGTCTGTACCGAGGCTCTTCCTACTGATGGTTTTGGCTATTGTTTTTCATTTCTTCCTCGTGTAGTGTTTTGCTCAAAATGCTTTGCAATGCTGGTTTTCTGGCTGCAAATTCTTTTAACTTTTGTTTATCATGAAAGATTTTTATTTCGTTGTCATACCTGAAGCTTAATTTTGCTGGATACAGAATTCTTGGTTGGCATCCATTGTCTTTCAGTGTTTGAAATACATTGTTCCATGACCTTCTTGCTTTCAGTGTCTGTGATGAAAAATCCGTTGTTAACCTTATTGGTTTACCCCTGAATGTAAAATGTCTCCTTTCTCTTGTAGCTTTTAATATTTTCTCTTTGTTCTGTATATTGGATATCTTCATAACAATGTGTCTTGGCGTTGGTCTACTGTGATTTTGTGTGCTCGGTGTCCTGTATGCATCTTCAATTTGTATATCTGTTTCCTTTTTTATTTCTGGAAAGTTTTCTGTAATTATTTCATTCAGCAGGTTACTCATTCCCTTGGTTTGAATCTCTGTACCTTCTTCTATCCCGATGACTCGTAAGTTTGGTTTTTTTATGTTATCCCATAACTCTTGGATTTTTTCTCGTGATTTTTTACCAGCCTTTCTGAGGTGGCTAGACTGTTTTCAAGATGATATATTTTGTCTTCATTATCTGACGTTCTGGCTTCTACTTGCTCCACTCTGTTAGTGATACTCTCAATTGAGTTTTTAATTTGGTTTATCGTTTCCTTCATTTCTACAATTATTGTTTGATTATTTTTTATAATCTCTATCTCCTGATAAAGATGCTTAACTTCTTCTTTTATCTGTTTATGTAATTCATTCTCAATGTGTTCTTTCGCTGCTTGAATTTGCTGTCTTGTATCCTCTTTAAGGTTCCATTCCATCTGTCTAAGGTGTTCCTTGAGTTCTTTATATGACCATTTTTCTGATGACTCTAGGTCCTCCTGAATATTTAGGCTGTCCTGCATTGTTTTTACTCCTTTTCTTCCTTGCTTTTTGAGGCTGCTCATGTTACTTCTTGTTCTGTTTGACTGATGAGTTACTGTTTACTCCTATAAATTTATTAGATGCTTGGGAGGAAAGGTATTAGAAGGGAAGGGAAGAAGTCACTGTAGCCGCAGGTTTCAATGAAGTTATCTCCTCCACCGCAGTCTGATCACGTCAGTTACCTGATTGGTGAGTTTGAGCACTGCCATTCTTCTGCTCCTTCTCGAACACACACATCAATTTCCTCACAGTTTTGAAGGTAAATAATTTGGAGCAGTTTGAGTGCTTCTGGCTCAGGGTCTCCTCTGATGTCAATGTCAGGATGTTGGCCACAGCTGTGGACATCAGAAGGCTGGAGGATCCTTTGTAGGTGGCTCACTTAGGCACTGTCAAGCTGGTATATAGCAAGAGCCTTGGCGTTTCTTCCAGGTTGGCTTGAGTGTTCTTACATCATGGTGGCTAATTCTCCCATCACTGGCCAAGGATCTTCAGTTTTGTACTTCATAGAGTTACCTTGGGAAAAAAGCTTATTTCTATTGCTAGGTCTGAGACGGCTCACCTCTCTGGTTCCCACCTCTAGCCGCCCAGCAGGGCAGCAAGGATTACTCAGGGCTAGCAGGAGAGAGAGAGCAAGATTTAATTATAAAGAGTTAAAATATGAAGAAAATTGATATAAAGTTTGTTATTATTGACATGGCCACACAGTAGAACAACATGGGCACCAATCTTTTCTTCTGTCAAAATGCAGCTTCATTCTTTATGCACTGGCCAACTCAGATGCACCTGTCATGTTAGTAATAACTTTAAGTTAGGATAGTTATTTTCTTAAGTGTCAATCATGTACCTTTTTTACCCTCTTGGGCTGGGGTTGTGGTTCAGAGGTAGAGCACTCACCTAGCATGTGTGAGGCACTGGGTTCGATACTCAGCACCACATAAACATAAAATAAAGGTATTGTGTCCACCTACAACTAAAAAAAAAAAAATGTTAAAAAAATTTTTACCCTCTAAATTTGTTTTCTGTAATTCACATACTTTTTTATTGGCTGCCTGGCACCATCCTTTACACTTGAAGTCTCTTTCAGACTTCCTGATTTGTTCTTTCATGTACTGCAATGGCCACAGAGCACAGGACAGGGGCTGTCATCAGTACCACTCATAGGAGCACAAGGACATCCTGTGCCCCTTGGACCACACATCTCAACATAAATGGTGAGCCCTTTTTCAAAGTTCAAGTCACCTCCCTTTGTATATTCTTTTACTCTTAACAAACTGCATAGGAAAGTGGTACCAAATCACCCCGATGGGGACCCCTGCAGCCTTCTTTGCTTGTATGTGAGACTTATATTCATATATTTGACAACTTAGGAATGATACTACTTTCTAACATTTATTTTTCTCTCTTTAGTTCTACCTTGTGCAGAATTATTTATCCAATCATCCATTTCAGAAGACTATTTGCAAGGATATATAGTAACTAATAAGAATAACTAGTTAATTCAAAGCCACACTGTGACTTTAACCTATCAAAGAGAAAAGGCAAATGTCAATTAAATAGAAAAGAAAGTAAAAGGAAGATCACAGTTGGTTGGACTCCACCACATACATGGATGTTAATTTCATATTCTCTAGAAGTTTATTTGAACAATGTTTCACTGTTCTATCATGATTTTAATTTAAATAATATATCTGGGAATCTCTCTGAAGCACTTCCTTTACATTAATCCTTAAAAAATACACATAGGGGTTGGGATTGTGGCTCAGTGGTAGAGTGCTCGCCTAGCACAGACAGGACTCGGGTTCAATTCTCAGCACCACATAAAAAAATAAAGGCATTTTGTGTTGTGTCTATCTACAAAAAAAAAAAAAAAAAAAAGAAGAAATATTTGTAGTGAGCCGTTTCTGCGGACTGCGGTCGCCATTACAAGATGGCGCTGGCTCGACTGTGGTTTGTGACAAACAACTCCTTAATTGGGAGAGTTGGTGCGTGGTTTTCTAACACCCTATGAGAAAGCTCCACGTGGCAGCTTCGCATTGGGGCTTGAGATGCTTTATTAAGGCTGGTAGGAGCATTCGGGGAGGAAGATGAAGAGGAAAAAGAAGATGAAGAAGAGAGTAGAGTGTAAGAGATCTCGAGAACCAGAATAAACGACTGGAAGAAGATTCCCGGTGTTGCGTCTTCCTTGCGGGCAAGGGGGACGCGACAAATGGTGCCGAGACCCGGGAAAATCAGAACTTTCAGTCGTCAGGAGTGGTGCACCAATCGTCCCGTGAGTGGACCCCTCGTCCCGTGAGTGGACCCCTCGTCCCGTGAGTGGACCCCTCGTCCCGTGAGTGGACCCCTCGTCCCGTGAGTGGACCCCTCGTCCCTGAGTGGACCCCTCGTCCCCGAGAGCGGGACCCCGTAGGCCTCATATTTTATTGCAGCTGCTATGTGTACTTTCACTTTTGTTTTCTGTGTTCTTTTTTTGTCGTCTGTGTCTTTCGTTTTCTGTGTTCCTTCTGTTGCTGTGCCATGGGTGCCGCAGCAGCAGATTAATTATGACCCTGGGATCTATGCCCAGGGACGCCCACTGCAGCCGGGAAAAGGGAACAGGAGCCCGCCCCGGCCCGGAAGCCGGAGTGTGCGGGGATGGTCCAGAAACAGAGCAGGCTGCTGCCGCAGTAAGAGCTTGGCCAGGCGGGGAAAAATGCAAACAAAATCAGGCAAGGTGCGGTCGGCTAGGAAATCTTGGGGAACTTTTGCCCTGAGGGTGAGCGACGGACTCCGTGTTGCTTGCATCACCATGGTAACCATGGGCTGCCTGGCGGAAGAGCGGCTTCCTGGTCCCACCTCCCACACTCTTGGGGGCTACCGATTGGTTCTTCCACAGTCACTCAGACAGGACTTCTAGTCCCGCCTTCCAGCCACTAACCTGTACTGCTGCGTTTCAGATTTCTACCGGAGCTACTCAGAAACTGTATTTTTAAAAATGCCTACCTGTAAATGCTAACGGAAGATATCTTTTTCAGACAAAATTTGATTCCACAGGTTTCTATGTTAAACTCATAAGATGATAAATTGAAGACCCTGGCGGAGTCTGTGCGCACTTATGGAGTGGATGCCGCCTTCACACTAACTCAGGTGGAAAGCATTTTTGATCAATCTCAAGTTAATCTCACAGGAGTTTCTTGTTTTGGCTTCGGGAACGCTCATTGTATTAGCCTTAAGACCAAGAATTTGACTAACTGGAAGGACCCATTGCGGTCCAGTCAGGTCTCAGGGAAGCATTCTCAGTGCTGTATTGAGCTAAGTAGCCTCAGGGGAACAATCAGGCTCAGGAACCCCCGTAAATAGCTCTGCTTTAAACATAACTACCTTGGCTGTTATCTCCGAAGTACTAGTCCCAGTGCCGCCTCCTTCTAATGGTCTTTATAATGCCACTCATTTTAAGGCCTCTCCTTACTGTACCCCTAATCTTGGTTTCCCCCCAACATTTACGCCTTGTCAGGATCATTCTTGGGAGAAACGTCAAGTTGCTAAAGGTTTCTCCCTTTCCCCCTCTCTTAAGAGGTATGTTTATAACTTTGACAACAGTGCCAACTCCTCTCTTTCCAGGAACTTAAGCCTCTGTATGATCTCCTCCAAGGAGACCCTTCCCCCAGCTCAGCCAGGAATCCCACACCTGAGGCTCTACAATCATTAAGACTGATAGAGAAGGCCCTACAAGAGAATCCCACACCTGAGGCTCTACAATCATTAAGACTAATAGAGAAGGCCCTACAAGACACGCAGGTTACCCAGATAAACTACTCTATGCCCCTATCATTTATAATCCTGCCATCAAAATTAACTCCTACTACAGTGTTTTGACAAATAGGTCCCATCTATTGGGTCCATTTACCTGCTTCTAACTCTCGGGTAATAACTCCCTTTTATGAACTGGTGATGAATCTGATCTGGAAGGCCAAATATTTGGGTGATGCACTGTTTGGAAAGACTTTTGACATTCTCATTCAACCTTATACCCAGGATATGATTTTAAATTTCCAACAAGAACATGATCTTTGGTGTCTCTTCCCTTGTAATTTCAAAGGTCAAATTAATAATCACTTTCCCCGACATAAACTTCTAGAAGACCTTAAAAAATGTCCTATTATTTCTCCTAAAATTATTAAAGGGGAATCTATCCCGGGAGCTCAGACTGTTTATACAGACGGAGCAAGAGGGGGGTTTGTTGTTGTTTTTGATGAATCTCAAGTAATTCGACACCCTGTTCCTAGACTGTCTGCCCAAATATCAGAAGTTGAGGCTCTAATTATGGCCCTTAAATTATACAATTCCATTCCACTTGATGTGTATACTGATAGTCTCTATGTTGCTAATTTAGCCTCAGTTATTGAGGCAACCCCTTATATTGGCAGACAATTTACTATCATGGAACAATTACAAACGGATCAGCTCCTTAGCTCCATGCTAAATTCCATCTAAATGCACAATCCTTACGCTTCTGTGCGGGGTGCTCACGTGATCAGACTCTACAAATTGTTTCCTTATGCCCAGTGTGTGCTCCATTCATTCATTCCCCTAGTCTAAGTGTTAATCCTAGAGGCTTACACACCAATGATGTCTGGCAAACTGATGTTACCCACTTCTGGCAAACAATAGAGGGAGAATCGGATATTACTATTCAGTTTACTTCCAATGGAAAACAGCAGCCAGATTGGACTTAAGGATATCTCTGGGGGCTGCGTATTTACACCCCCGGACAGTACAATCCTGGCCTGCTTTTTCGGCTTAAATTGACCACAGAACAGCCTACTGGAAGTTTAATAGGACCCAATCAGGTGCTCGGAGATCAAAAGGCCCCATCTGGACCCAAACAGCCTATAGCCCCAGCAGTAATATCTTCCCCCAGTGGTCAAACAATAACTGTGGGCTATCAAACCTTTGATTGTGCCCCTGGGCCCATACACCCTGGAACTGGAGATCGTCTTTTTGATTTGATCCAAGGAGCCTTTTTCGCTCTCAAATGCCACTAGTCCTAACAGGACCCAAGATTGCTGGCTATGCTTGACCTCTAGGCCGCCCTATTATGAAGGGGTAGTAATACTGTCTAAATTATCCTCTAATACCACTGTAGATCTTAAATGTTATTCTCTACCCAGCTATAAGATTTAACAGCCATGGCCAAGTCAATTACTGCTTTGGAAAAGTCCCTCACCTCCCTCTCAGAAGTTGTGTTACAAAATAGGAGGGGACTAGATTTATTATTCCTAAGGGAAGGAGGACTATGTGTAGCCTTAAAGGAACAGTGTTGTTTTTATGTAGATCATACTGGGGTAATCCGTGAAACTATGGAAAAGGTCACGGAAAGATTGGCTAAAAGACAAAAGGAGTTTAAAGCACAACAAGGATGGTTTAAACAGTGGTTTAAAAATACCCCATGGTTAACTCCTTTGATATCCACTGTAATGGGACCGCTTTTCGGTCTCCTCCTTATAGCTGCTGTAGGCCCCTGCCTAGGTAAGAGAATGACACAATTTATTAAAGACCAAATTAACATTCTGACTTCTAAGCCAATACAGATCCATTATCAACGCCTGCAGACCAAGGATGATCTTGCTGAAGTTTGTCTCCGACCAATTCGAAGATGATTTTTCTACAATGATCCCTGCTTCATGCCTTCCTCCTTTTGCCCCCTTTTTCTTCTTTATTTTTACTCTATGCCTTGTTGAACCGGAACCAATTAAAGACCCAATAATGACTGGCTGAATAGATACCACTGAACGCCTTGGCAACAACAAGCTGATCTTGTAGTACCCAGAGACGGGCAACTTTCACGCTTGCACTGCAACCTAAGACAGGGGAATGGGGCCTCCCCAAAGACGGGTAAACAGTGTAGGGGCAGTGAACGACCTAAGACAGGGGCTACTTGATTCCCTTTGACGTGCAACAAACAAAAGGGGGGGAACTGCTGGCACGGATTCCCCCCGGCCCCCAGGGCTTGGATCCAGCCCTGATTTTTGTGCATGTCAAAGAGGCCAGCTCACAAGACCTTGAAGGAGCTCACAAGGCCTTGAAAGATTTGTGGTGTCTGTTTTCATATTCAGCCAATAACGGTCATGTGGGAACGTCCTGACCTGCTTGGGTCTGATAAGGTTCCTGGTTGAAGGCTTAGTATGAGTAATGGCATTTCACCTCAAGTCTGGCTTGCACAGATTACCCGTGCCTTTCTTTTAGGGTGTTACCAACTTGTTTGTCGTTATGTTTCTAAACAGCCACAGTTCAGCCTCGGCTATCCCCCTTCGTCCATCACGATACAGGATGCGAGGCAAGGCACTGCACTTGAGTGATCCTTGAAGTGGACCTCAAGGAGAGCATGTCCTATTGCATGCGGGTTAGACGCGTCCACGCCCCGTCCCACGAGAAAAGCGTCGGCTGATATGGTCTCAGATCTGGGGAAGGGCCCTCCTTGGGGCTGAGCCATACTATGCAGCCACTTCTGCACAGTGGGATAGGACCTCTACTCTCGCCTGTATTGTTTTTAGAAAACAAAAGGGGGAACTGTAGTGAGCCGTTTCTGCGGACTGCGGTCGCCATTACAAGATGGCGCTGGCTCGACTGTGGTTTGTGACAAACAACTCCTTAATTGGGAGAGTTGGTGCGTGGTTTTCTAACACCCTATGAGAAAGCTCCACGTGGCAGCTTCGCATTGGGGCTTGAGATGCTTTATTAAGGCTGGTAGGAGCATTCGGGGAGGAAGATGAAGAAAAAGAAGATGAAGAAGAGAGTAGAGTGTAAGAGATCTCGAGAACCAGAATAAACGACTGGAAGAAGATTCCCGGTGTTGCGTCTTCCTTGCGGGCAAGGGGGACGCGACAAATATTCTCTCTCTCTCTCTCTCTCTCTCTCTCTCTCTTTCCCTCTCTTTAAACAAACACACACACACACACACACACTCATACACTCACACACCAAACTGTAAATTTCATTTGAAACCATTAAGGGTAATAATAAAGACAAAAGAATATACTACCTTGACTATGTGTCAGATAATTACAACAAAAATTCATTGGGGAAAATGCCTACTATATCAAATGTAGAATAGGGCTTCCATACTATATATACTATTTGCCTGTTAATCACATAGTAGTTACCTTGGTTACCAAACCAATTGTCATGTACTGCAGTGCTCATGTTTAAGTAACTTTTATTTTACCTAAAAGACTCTAAAGTTAAAGAGCACTGATGAAAAGGAGGCACCAGGGTATTGAACACATAAGGACAGATTAACTCTGGTACTATATGGTCATGCTGCAGGGCTTATAGCCAAAAGCTTATTAACATACTATATATAGAATTCCATATTAACAGTGGTTTCAGGAATACACTGGAGTTTTGGATGTATCCCTATAAATAAGAGAGTACTTGTAACTAAACTAAAGGTTTTCAGACCCTTTCTTACAAAATATCTCTTCCCAATCTCTGGAATCATTTTCCAAATAATTATAAGCCCCAGGGATAAATGTCCTTTATCGTTCTGCTTCTTGCAAGCCTCAGTGTTCTGTGTGATGCAGGGGCTGCTCTTACTCCATTTCACAGATGAGCAAATCCAGGCTGGAGGAGTTGAGGAATCCAGGTGAGCTCACTCATGCAGTTGTGTAGGCCAGTGACTTACCCAAATTTGTCTGATTCCTATTTTGTAACACCTACTCTCTCCCTACAGGAAGGCCTTGCAGTAATGTATTCACACTATGAGCAGCCCCCACGGTGGTTCTTGTCTAATAGTTCACACATCGGCAGTTTATTTATTGCTCCTCCATGCTCTATCAATTCAGTACTTTGTCTAGAAACATCTCCAAAGATGGGCTGATCAGAAGTCACTGTATTGCTGTGCTCTCTGATTTATTGATCTGTGTAGTCATTAAGAAATAATTATCCTGAGTCTAATGCCCAGCACCAAAAATCAAACAATCAAATAAACAAAAAGAAAAATCCAATTTCATTCATTAATCAAAAAATATGTACTTACCTCATGCTCCCTGTGCATGGTCCTGAGGATTCAATGATAAACCAGAAAGAAATTATTTCATCTGTGTGGATCTTACATTGTGGCCATGGTGATAACCATGATTAAGTGAATACCCAGCCATTGTTTAATTGTGAAAGGTGTTAGAAAGGAAAATTGCTAAATATCAATTACTCAATGCTGAGTACATACATACTTCTGTAATCAGAGGGTCAGGGGAAAATCAACATAATTAGAAAATGGCTGCATGTCTGCCCATGCAGGTGGGCCATACTTCCTAATCCTTCCCTAATGTGCCTAGCTGGATCCAGGTAAACATACACACACCTATCCAGGTAAATTATATATAAATACATATCTATATATGCATACACATATATATAATTTTATATTATATATTTGGGTTATATATTATATAAAGTATTATAATATAAATATATGTTAAATATATATTTTATAGCATATAATATATATTTACAATATATATAATGGTAGTATACATGGTACAGTATATATAATATATGGTATAGTATATATATATATATATATATATATATATACACACACACACACACACATATAAATAAAATAGAAAGAGAATATATATTTGTAAACAGTGCAATTAAACACTTAACATGTCATAAGAAACTTATTAGATGTTCAAAGATGTTTTACATTTGATTCAAAATACTTTGGAATAAAAATGTAGATGAGAACTTTAAACCAAATCTGTGAGTACAGAAGAGGTAAAAACCAGGGACAAGGACAAATATATTTTTCTAAGAGAAATGATGACATAAGAACTACACAGTTTGTTGACACTAGAATGACAGATTTTTTTTCAATTTTTTGTAGTTGTAGATGGACACAATACCTTTATTTTATTTCTTTTATTTTTATGTGGTGCTGAGGATCGAACTCAGAGCCTCACACATGCTAGGCAAGCATTCTACCACTGAGCCACAACTCCTGCCCCTAGAATGACTTTTAAACATGAATAAAGTATAGGGATTCATATATGTAAGGCTTTAAAAATACCCTGCTTTTAAAGTCTGTTCATGAGGGTGCCAGGTATATAAACTGGACCAAAATCATTGTTTAATTCCCTGTCTTATTATTTTATTTGCTTTGTGAACCACATGTTTTTTGCATTCTCAAAGGACCTTGGGCTTCATCTCTTTAGACAGCACAAAACTGAGAGTTCTTCACCTGAGTAGGTGGAATATTTCCAACCAGACCAGTCCATTCAGTCAACTCTAGCTTTGCAGGTGATACTTATTAAGGAAACTGGGTTTCTTTTGTTCAGAAATTTACAAACCAGATATGGTCACTTCAGTCAAATTTAAATAAAATCAAGATTAGATATGAATGCTTATGCTAGGAATAGCTGGTGTAACAGAGATCGAGATGTTCACTAGTCATAGCAGCATTACTCATAAAACTGGGAAACAGGCCAGATATCCATCAACAGGAAAATGAACAGACTATTTAATGGAGTACCATTTGCTATTGTTAGGATATTGTTTGTGTGTGTCCCCCAAATGAGAACTGTTGGAAACTTTAAGAGCTGGGATTTAGAGAAAGTCACAGGATTGGCCCTCCCCTCAATCTGGCTTCCTATCTCATCACATGATCTCTCCCTCTGGCACATGCACCCACCATGAAGTTATCCATCATGATGTGATGCAGCCTGGTAGACTCTCACAAAGGGAGCACCACCTTGTTTGTACTTTTAGCTTCCAAAACTGTGAGTTAAGTAAATGTCTTTTCTCTTTACATACCCAGTCTTAGGTATTTTATGACAGCAATGGAAAATGAACTAATACACCATTCATCAATAAAAATTAATGAGCTACTGATACCTGTAACAACATGGGTGAATTTTTAAAATGGTTTATTAAGTGAAAGGAGCCTTATACATAAGAGTACATACCAAATGATTCCACTGATATGAAGTTATAGAACCTGAAAATCTAATCTAAGGTGAAAACAAAATGTGAATGATGACTGCCCTGGGAAGAGGGGCTCAGATTTTCTATGAGTAGATCTTACAGTTTCACTGCTGCCCTGTGATTCTACCTCATGATTTCACCAAGACTGTCCATAGTCAATGCCTAAGAACTGAGGAAGTACTAGTGTGGGTACCTATGGTTTGTGGACTTCTCATTAGCCTTACCAAAAACTTCCTAGAACTTCACTTCACTTAGATTCTTAGCCAACTCTCCTTCCCTTGCCAAGTTTCGGACCAGCACAAAATTCTGGAAGTACTGTCTCCTTCTACTCCCCCGCCCCACCACCTTTTGTCCTTCCTAGACTAATCTCTCACAAGTTTAAGACTATGTTGGCATGAGAGTTTTAATGCAACATATAACATACTTCAATTATTTGACATAAAGAAATTCATATTTGTATACTCTAAGATATTTTAAGTTAGCACATTTTAGGTTGTAATGATAGTAAAATATTTATCCTTCAAAATATTATATAAAATATAAAGTTGATTAAATATGCAAGAAAGCATGGCACATCTGTGATGTTCAACTATAATTAATCATCATGTTCTGACTAGGCCTGAATATAAATGATCATTCCTTTCAATCATGAAACTCCAGGTAGAATAAGGTCATGCAAAGAACTAGTGGGAAGGAATTTTATTTCATTATCCTTCCTTATTTATTCAACCCTGTTACATGCATGGTCTTACCCTCGTGGGTGCCCTCCAGCATGCATATCTTGAGTTTCAAGATATGGCTACACACATAGTTTAGGAAAAACAGAAACCAGCATATCCCCTGCCAGCCTCTTCACTACATCACAGTTGTCTGCAGGAGGCACAGCTCAGTCCACCTCTGTGTTTCTGAAGTGACTGATCTCACAGAACCCCTACTTCTCTGGGTTTATCCAAGTTATTTTATGTCAACCAAGTTTATTATATTGAATCAGCTCTGAAAATCCTGTTGATAATAGACTTGAAATTTTATGATGATTTATCAAGTGGTGCCATGTTTGATTTCAGTCATTACAATTGAACTTCACCTAGTATTTAAAAGTGGATGATGATGTTGGTTAATTTAACACAAATAACATCAACTAATTTGGACTCAGGATAATATGACATTTGATATTGATCGTCTCTCATTGTTCATTGTCTTTATACTGCAAACTAACCACACTTTGTTCACACTTTCATCTTAGTCATGTATAGTGCAAAACCCTTATTTACCTATAATTCACTTGTATCCCTTTCTCTGGAACAAAATAGTTTGAATTTCTTCTTTAAATTTGTCAAAAAATAAATTCCACTTTTTTATAATTACCTCAGATTTATAATGTTAAATAATTATACTTATATAATTTCACAAAATACAAGATAATCATAAATTGCAAATTACTCCAGAAATGGTTGTTTATGTGAGAATAGCATTCTGAGCATTTAAATTTCAACATAGAAATGTTATTTGTGATCTAGATCTTAGATTTTTGGAAAGATTTCCAAGGATTGCACTAGAATTTTAGATTATAGAGCTGACCTTTTCTTTTTTAAAAAATATTTTTTTAGTTGTGGATAGACACAATACCCTTATTTTATTCATTTATTTTTATGTGATGCTAAGGATCAAACCCAGTGCCTCAAACGTTCGAGGCAAGCGCTCTGCCACTGAGCCACAATCCCAGCCTAGAGCTGACCTTTTCTTAATCCTAATTTTCATCCTCTGATATTTTTAAGCAAATTCTACACTAAAGTTGATTTCTGTGGCTTAGTCTTTTCACCTGTCACTCAGGGACATCTCCGCAGCACTATGAACAATCACAGATTCTGAAACTCTCATCTCTTGACCACAATCCTCCTTAGCTCCTGCCTTTTCTGTCCAAAGTCTCCAGAAGGCAGATAGTGGAACCACATCCAAAGAGTCGGTGTGCTACTGGCACTCTGCTTGGTGCTGGTCCCAACCACTCAAAAGAATTCAGGTGATTACACTGGTCTTTGCACAGCCTTGTTTAAAGCAAAATTTTCCTTAATAATCTCTTTTCAGAATTTAACACATAGTTTTCTAAATGAATTCTGGAGTTGGATCTTGCAAATGCAAATCAGTACTTTTTAAATAGAAAAAAATGAGGGTGAAATTTGAATATATTTTCTCACACATTTACTACATTCCATTCAGTTTTGTATGATAAACATGATCTTAGGTCCTCAGCTTTTTATGAGGCCTGAACAGAGAAGGCAAATGCAGTGCAGCACAGAGACACTCACCCCATCATTCAGTAAGTATGGAGGAAAATGAGATGTGAGACCAAGGGTGAAGCAGTGCTTTTCTTTTCAGGTGAAAAGAATTAATTAATAACCTCCCAAGCAAATCAACACATATGTCATTTTTTTTGGTACTGGAGATTAAACTCGGGGGTGCTCAACCACTGATCCATACCCCCAGTCCTATTTTGTGTTTTATTTACTGACAGGGGCTCACTGAGTTGCTTTGCTCCCACCATTGCTGAGGCTGGCTTTGAACTCATGATCCTTCTATCTCAGCCTCCGGAGCCATTGGGATTATAGGCATGAGCCACTGCTCCTGGCCACATATGTCTTTTTATTTCTCATTAATACATGTTAATCAAAATATGTATTATTTGTACATATAAATGGGATTCACTACTATATTTCTATGCATGCTTACAGCATGCACTAATCAGATCCAACTTCCTTTTCCCCACGTCCCACTCTGCATCCTTCCCAATCCCTAGTAAGCATCATTCTACTTTTGAGTTAACATTTTTTAGCTTCCACATGTGAGAGAGAACATGTGATGCTTGTCTTTTTATGTCCAACTTATTTCACTTATTTAATGTCCTCCAGTTCCATACATTTTAATGCAAACGACAGGATTTCTTTTTTCTTTAAGTCTGAATGATCCTCTATTGTGTATATATACCATTTTTTCTTTATCCATTCATCTGCTAGGTTGATTCATGTCTCAGTTATTGTGAATAGTACCACAATAAACAGGGATGTTCAAGTATCTCTTTGATATGCTGATCCAACATATAAGTCTTCAGTAAAAATAATATGCCTGGAAATATAAAGGTGAAGTTGGCAGACCATTTTTGACAGCTGCTCAGCTGAGAACAGGAAAGCTGAAGACTTGAGAAGTATGTGCCAGGGATGACCAAGATCAGGGTATAATAGCAAATTTGGAGACTTCCTTTATTATCTGCTTCTAGGTCCCATTAAAAGTTAGATAGCAGCTCAAATTATGGAAGATAAAATCCTCTCCAGCACCCTGGGCCACAGACTTGAAGCCTGGTGGCCAGGCCTGGTTAAAGTTTAGAGGGAATTCTGTGTTGAAAACCCTTCCTTTTGAGGCAGGAATGTAGATCTCACATAAGCAGACAGCATAAAAACCTCAGAGAAGGAAATAAATGAGAAAGAACATTATGTAATTCTAGAGGGAGACATCTAGTATGGAAAACATCCTGCTACTTGATACGTACTAACAGCTTTAGCCACAATGACTCCTTTTTAGTTTGAACACTTGTTACTGTTCCAATCACCTTCAACCACAGCAACCCTTTCTTAGTTACCCTTACTCTACCCCTAGCAACAAGATTTGGCCACAGAATAGACCCTTATCTGAAGCACTTCTCTCAAACAGATGTGTCAAATCACAGAGTTGGACCCATCATTTTAATTATGTAAATAAGGAATAGAAATTATGCCCTTTCCATTGGCTTATCAGATCCAAAACTTACAGAGCCTGATTGGTCCATAGTAGCTTCCCTCATTAACAGAGATCCTAGCAATCTGAGCCATCAGACAAGCCTTTAAAAAACCCTAGCAAAGATTAGCCCCTACCATGCTGCAGGAGACTTTCTCTGCTTTAAATAAATCTACCCTTCACTTGTCCATGGTTCTCATTCTTTGAACTCAGAGGAAAAGAACCCATTTGACTGACAAACTCCATGTTACACTTTCTGAGTATCTGTGGTCTAACACCCACAATCATATACTGCAATGATGGCTCCTGGTTCCTTGGCTTTCTGAAATGCAGTTCAGTTTAGCTTAACTGAAGCCCCTTTCTGAGTTACTTCTATATGCAGTCAATAGATGCAGCACTGAAAAGGTCTTCTATCCATCCTGCATGTCCAGTACAGCTGAATTATTACATGTTAATCTCATACTTAATTTTCAGTAGCCACTAAGGCGCCCATTCACATTAACCTGCTCTTTAGGCTGAGGTAGAGATTCTACCACCTTCTTGCTATCTGAAGGAGCGGAGGACTCATCCTTTTGTGTATTTACTTTCTCTTGATGATTAAGAAAGAATACAAGAAACAATGTTAATAATGAATCTATAAGAATTTTATATTGACAAAGGAAATGAGAAAAATATGTGGACTTAGAAAGTTTGCTTTTAAAATAAATTCTACAAAAAAAGATTATTTTAGAGATAATTATCATTGAGTCAGACAAATGAGAATTTTGAAGACACTTTAGTTCCTTTGAACTATAAAGGTCTTAACCTCTCCTAGCCTTCACATTGTCCACTGAGGGGAAGTTGTTCCTCATGGAGGGTCATCTTGAAAAATAAGTGTGGAAGTACAAGTGTACGTCCCTATCTGTGGGGAATCAGCTCCAGGATACCCCTTGACTTCCCCAAACCTATAGATGTTATAGTCCCTTTCATAAAATGTTGCAGTGTTTACATATAAATGACAAACTCATCTAGATTATTTATAAGAACTAATTCAATGTAAATACTATGTAAATAGTTGATTTCTTTGTTTAGGAAAAAATGACAAGAAAAAAGTCTATGCATGTTCAATAGACCTGGTAGGACTAACTATATAACGTATTACAAAGGCTCCACAAGCAATGAGTTCTGAACAGTCTCAGGATCTGGCAACAGCAGAAGACTACAGCAAAGTATGCCCACACATCACTTTATCTGACTGGATTCCATGTAGGGGTTGGAGTACAGAAAATTTAAGCTTTAATTATTTTAAATTTTCTATCCCCCCCCCAATATTTTCAAGTCATAGTGGGTTAGAGCTGCAGATAGGAAGGCCAACCAGTATGCTCTGAATACTTAGCAAAAGGCCTGACTACATTGTATGAACTCTCTGTTGAAAGCATTCCCCACCCAGGAGGGCAGGCAGATGTGTTTGTGATTTCCATTTTGGCCCTGCAAAGCAGAAAGAGCTCACCAAACTTGACATTTCCTTCATAGTGAAATCTTATCCTAATGTCCCCTTCATTACAGGACATTCCTGTATTTAATGTATTCTTATAAAGATGATAGATGACTATAATTAAACAGAAAAACACATTTTTAGAATAAGATCATCATTTGAGGATTGTCATAGCAATTAATAATGTAAAAATTCAAGAAGAGAAATAAAAGGATGGATCTGAGAAGGTCTCTGAATGAAAAATTCAAAATTAAAATAGGCCCTTTGCTAGGTATTTATTTCATGTATGAAAGAACATGTTCATAGCATAGCTGTTTGACATGGAATTATAAAACAACACTGATATCCAACAAAGAAGGTATGTTTAATAAACAATGATAGATCCATCAAGTGGAATACACTATACCAAACAGAATATTTGTGATTTTGTGTGTGTGTGTGTGTGTGTGTGTGTGTGTGTGCGCGCGCGCGCTGGGGATTAAACCCAGGGCCTGTGCATGTAAGACAAGCACTTTACAACTGAGCTATATCCCCAGCCCCCAAATAGAATATTGATACATATCTATATTTTTGTTAGGATTGTTAGAGATGGCATCTTAAATACATTATATATAGTTTATAGAAAATATAACGCATTACTCATTTTAAAACATATGTGTGTGTTTACCAAAGTTGGAGTAAGAATTTTTAACATTTGCAAGGAAATTTTAGTTATGCATACTAAAATGGACTTTGAGATTTGGAAAGGAGGATATTATTTTTGCAAAAGAGTTAAAATGAGGTAAAACCTCAGTATGTTTCAGAGTGGGAGTGTGGAGGCTAATACCTTTCAGTGCTACAAATGATATACTTCCCCCAATGTGCTCTTGTAATGGATACCATTTTTTAACTCAGTTTATTCTCTATGCCATTTAGCACTGGAGTTTTGTTTTGTTTGTATGAGAAATTGGCTCAAGAAAAGAATGTGTTAGCTAAACATTATAAAAATTACACAGAATTTTAAAATCTACGTTTTATAAAAGTAGCATGAAAACAGAAACAACAGATGTGAACTAATACAAATATTTCTTGGAATACTGTGTAAGAAGGGCATTGATTGTCATATTTTAAAACTTATTAAATTTAAATGATTAGAGATAATTTTTTTTGAGATTCCACCTTGGACCCTTTGATTCAAAATGGTGAATTTAAAATGTACATATATAATTTTTGTGGTGTTTCCTTCATTGTCTCCAAGGTTCTGTTGGGACAAAAAGGAGCATATCCAAGTGCTAAGAACGAAGTAGTGATGCATTCCTGGTACACACTGGGAGGTGTAGCCAGGAAGTTTGGAGGACACTGTTGAAGCCAAAGGGGCCCTGCCCAGAGGTTATCCACCTTGTACATAAATAGCAGGTGTGGCTTGTGCTAAAGTGCAAGGGAGGAAACTGGTGGCAGTAAAAGGCTGTTTATGGATATGCCATGGCATCACCTCTTTTACCCCCTCCACCGGGGCATCATTGACCATATGGGTATTTGCAAGAAACTGAAACTGTTAAAGCTTCATCTGGGGTTTCATAAACTGACTTCCAGACCACTCACATATAATCGAATCAAGCCTTTATTGAAACACACTAGTGGCGGCTGACCAGAACATAAACCTTTTCCCCTGATCAGCCCAAACAATTGCAAGGGCACTCCTTATAAGCCTGAAAACCGCAAAAGGGTTGTTTGGGGGTCTAGCCAATGCAAGGAAGCCAGGTTACAGAAGCAGGACAGTGCAGTCAAGTGGAGGGAAGCCTAACCAATCACAGTTAGCCCAGTCACCCCAGTTACAGAAACAATGCCCCATTAAGTAGTTCCCTATTCTTAAAGGTTTCTATAGCAAAAGGAAAAGAACATCTTGCCCCAGTCATGACCCTTCTACTTGGCATGGTTGTTTTACAGAATGGAGTCACAAAACAAAATGGAGTCACATTTGCTCCTACTATCACAAAACCAGAACACAAGCCGCTGGGCAGACACTTGAGTGAGCCCTGCTAAAATGAACAAAGTCCAGATAAGATTAGCCCATTCACAGAATCCTCAGATTCTTGGTTCCTGACAAACTACAGGATACTGTTTTAAGCCATTGAGTTCTGCAGTGGTTTGTAACAGCAACAATAGCTAATTGAATAGAATCTGTGAATTCATGGATTCTCCCTAACCTTAGTGATCTCAAAAGCCTGAACAGCACAGTTCAGTCTTGGGAAACTTCTTTTGCCATTCTCAGAGGAGTCCTATTTAAACTTCTAGAAATTCTTAGAGGTATGAAATACGGCATATTCTGTAACCTTGTAAGAATAGGCTGGTGTTGTGTTTAGCACACAAAGGAATATAAGGGAGACACTGGCAAATCAAATCCACTGAAATAAAAATTTGTAAAAAAATAATCTCAGTTTGCATTAAAAAGTACCAATGACAAGTTAACACCAATTGCTAAAAATCACATCGATGGCTGTGTGTGGTGTAACATGCCTGTAATCCCAGTGGCTTGAGAGGTGAAGGTAGGAGGATGGTGAGTTCAAAGCCAGGCTCAGCCATGGTGAGGCACCAAGCAACTCAGTGAGACCCTATCTTAAATAAAATACAAAATAGGGCTGGTGATGTGGCTCAGTGGTTGAGTGCCCCTGAGTTCAATCTCTGGTACCAAAACAACAACAACAAAAAAAAGATGGTTTTTGATCCAAAATGAAAATTTCATTTCTAGCATTTATTTTATGACAAAATTACAAACTTTACTTGTAAAAATTGTGATTTGAGCAGGGCACAGTGGCTCACACTTGTAATCCCAGCAGCTCAGGAGGCAAGAGGATCCAGAGTTCAAAGCCATCCTCAGCAATGGCAAGGCACTAAGCAACTCAGTGAGACACTGTCTCTAAATAAAATACAAAAAAGGGTTGGGCATGTGGTTCAGTGGTCAAGTGCCCCTGAGTTCAGTCCCCAGTGCCCCCCCCCCCAAAAAAAAAGAAAAAAAAATGTGATTTGAGAGGAAAACAAAACAATTCCTAATTTAAGGATCAATTCTTTAATCAGGACAATTACCATAAAAGATACATTTTATTTTATTTAAATTAAATGGTAATTTTTTAAAGAACCAATCATAGATACATATTCTAAACTTGGCCTTCATCTGAGTCACATTACTTAATTTTAGTTCTCTTGATATTTGCATTCATGGATTAAGTTTATAGTTCAAGCTAGATTTTCATAAATTATAATGTTCCCCATGGCAATAAGATACTTTAATCTTTCATGACTGACACTTTTACTAATATAAAGTCCAAGCATTTTATAAACTTTTATTATATCTACTCAAATTATGGATATTTATTTCTGGATTTTATATTAAATGTTTTCCAGGAGCATCTAGCCATGGCAAATGATTCCATTCATTTGATGTCTTCATGCTGTCAGTTTTGGTAAAGGCAAAGTTTCAGTTTTCTCTGAAACTAATTAGAATAAGATCCCAAAAATATTCCTACTACATTACTGTGGAATATCAATTTACCTTCACATTATAAGATGTCAGAATGTTCTTAAGCCCATGATTTTCTAGGGAATACACAGCAGCTATATTTTCCAGGGTGTCTAGGCTTGGAAAGTATAAAGAAGGAAAGCTCATTTCATGGAAGTGATTACAGTTTCAAAGAAAGTAGGAATTTTTTTTTTCCTGAATACCTTCATGGGGTGGGAAGTAATTCTCTACAGTGGTATTTCTTCATAAAACTATGGACTTCAAAGCCTTATTTTTCATCCTCAGGAAATAAATCAGTCTTCCACTTCCATGTCCTGAGCAGTATGAGACCCTTTCTTTCCACTGAGAGATGGACACCAGATAGAACACAGACCTGAGTACAGAGACTTTTGCAGGCCAAGTCAAAGTCTTCAAAAAATAATTACATTGATGTTGAGCCTCAGGATCATATGGACTATTGAGACACTCAAGCTATATGCATGGAGCAGAATCCAATAAGATGTGTATGGATGCAGATATATAAATGTGCAATGTCCCACAAAACATTGTGGAATCAATGAAAATTCATGTTTTATCCAGAATTAAACACATGTAAAGCATTGTTTACAGCAGGCTCCAGATTTTAGAGATTGTAAAGCATATTTATATACATACATGTAAGTATATATGTATATGTGTGTGTGTGTGCACAAGCACACACACACACACACACCCAACTTTTGTTTAATTGAACCAACATCTTCAGATTTGTGATTGGATAATGTCAGATTTTAAGACCCACACCACTTTAGAAAAGCATATTTCAATAAAGTTCTTAAATAATTATAAATAACTATAAAACACCTGAAATATTCCCATTGTCTACCGTGTTTGGTAAAATTGACAATCATTCTTAAAGTTCAGAAGCTCATAGAAATCCTTAACTCAATGAATTGTTATAATTGGTAGAATCTCAAACTGAAAAGTTGAATTCTGAAGCAAGATCTATAATTAGAATAATTTAAAACATAATTTGTATTGTGGTTTTGGAGGTGATCAACCTCGATTTATTGCTCCCCATAGATTGGTAGAGACAAGGATTCTATTTAATGCACTACCTGCTTTTCTTTCTCTCTGCTTTTCTTGATCTGTTTCAGAAAAAAAAATCCTGTATCTACAGTTTAGGTAGTGAAATCTTGATGTATCTGTGACTCATATATATGATTTGGCTCACCAAAAATTACTATTTCATCCCTGGGTAGTCAGCTTCAGCAGGACATGCATTGTATCTGTCATGATTATCATTCCAGGAGCTAAGATGAACTAGTGCCTTATATAATACTTGCTCAAGAAAAATCCATTGTTGCAGGGCACTGTGGTACATGCCTGTAATCCCAGCAACTCAGGGGGCTGAGGCAGGGGGATCACAAGGTCAAGGCCAGTCTCAGCAATTTAGCAAGGCCCCTAAACAACTTAGAGAGACCTTGTCTCAAAATAAAAAAATAAAAGGGACTGGGGACATGACTCAGTGGTAAGCACCCCTGAGGTAAATCCCCAGTACCCGCCCCCCCCCCCAAATCTGTTGTCGCTTGTCTCTAGTACAATTCACTAATTTATTTCATAGACACAAACTTAAACCACTGGATACAACATTATTGCCCCCCCACACACACACACACAATTTTAACTAATGAATTCACATTTGTTATTCTGGAGAAACTACAGCCCATGCCAAGTCTTGGAGCCATGAATCACTCTGGATTTTAGGACTGCAAATGATTCTGAGGCTGAGATTATTTTCAAACATGAATTAACTGACTTTTATTTGCTAAACACAGCTCTCTGATATAAGGAAATCTAGATCAAGTGGGTGTAAGATATCCAATGAAACATGACCACTATTTCTATCTGATATTCAATGAAACATGACCACTAGTTTTATCTGATAAGAAACATGCCAATTAATATGACAGTATTGGAAAAACTGTAATATACAGTGTTCAAAATAACTTTATAGTCAGGTACAAAGCATTTTTAGATCTGTTTTTCCAAATCCAATCCAATGAATTTGCATCAGTTTTCCCCATAATTTTTACATTTAAAAATATGAAAATTTTGATGTTTCCGTTAAAGAGCATTTAGTATTTACCAAGAGAAAAATATTATTCATAATCTTAAAAATGCTGTAGTAAAAAAAGTCAGAAATTTTATAATTCTACCTGCAACCTCAGATAGCCTCTGTCTGAAATTGGTTTCACTTATACTATCTACAAGGGTGGAACTCAGCAAGTCCTGTCCTGTGTCTCTGGGGAGTTGTTATAGTAACTGCCTTACATACTTGTGGAAATTAAATTAAATGAAAATTTCACCTGAATTGCTCAAGACAAGCCTAGACCCAGGGAAACATTAATCACTACAAGTTGTTTATGGTTATCAATTTTCATGCTACCATATAAAACATTCGCAAAAAAAACTGATTGTGAAAAGCTTTAAGATATTTTTTGTTATATTTTAAGACGTGGAATCTTTAAAAAATTCACCAACTCATTCATTGTTTTATCAATGTCATTAGTACCCACTCTGTGCTAAATATTTTCTTTAGCATTGAGGGTACATAAAAAGTATAAATTTAATAGATGATAGTAAAATATTAGTGAGGCTCAAAAAAAAAGTGTTTCATGGACAAGGAAAAATGCAGACAGGCAGAACAATGGTACACTCTCCAGTCTAAGGCTTACTGGATGACAATTTTTATTTTTTATTTTTTTCCTAGTTTTTTTTTATTGGTTGTTCACAACATTACAAAGCTCTTGACATATCATATTTCATACATTAGATTGAAGTGGGTTATGAACCCCCAATTTTACCCCAAATGCAGATTACAGAATCACATCGGTTACACATCCACAATTTTACATAATGCCCTATTAGTAATTGTTGTATTCTGCTACCTTTCCTATCCCCTACTATCCCCACTCCCCTCCCCTCCCATCTTCTGTCTCTACCCCATCTACTGTAATTCATTTCTCTCCTTGTTTATTTTCCCATTCCCCTCACAACCTCTTATATGTAATTTTGTATAGCAATGAGGGTCTCCCTTCATTTCCATGCAATTTCCCTTTTCTCTCCCTTTCCCTCCCATCTCATGTCTCTCTTTAATGTTAATCTTTTCTTCCTGCTCTTCCTCCCTGCTCTGTTCATATTTGCTCTCATTATATCAAAGAAAACATTTGGTATTTGTTTTTTAGGGATTGGCTAGCTTCACTAAGCATAATCTGCTCTAGTGCCATCCATTCCCCTGCAAATTCTATGATTTTGTCATTTTTTATTGCTGCATAGTACTCCATTGTGTATAGATGCCACATTTTTTTTTATCCATTCATCTATTGAAGGGCATCTGGGTTGGTTCCACAGTCTAGCTATTGTGAATTGTGCTGCTATGAACATCAATGTGGCAGTATCCCTGTAGCATGCTCTTTTAAGGTCTTCAGGGAATAGACCGAGAAGGGCAATAGCAGGGTCAAATGGTGGTTCCATTCCCAGCTTTCCCAGGAATCTCCAAACTGCTTTCCAAA
The DNA here is from genome assembly GCF_964194105.1 of Spermophilus citellus. Classification (NCBI taxonomy): domain Eukaryota; kingdom Metazoa; phylum Chordata; class Mammalia; order Rodentia; family Sciuridae; genus Spermophilus; species Spermophilus citellus. Next base: position 29,936,131 of record NC_138198.1, on the reverse strand, counting down.
TTGGCTGCACCAATTTGCAGTCCCACCAGCAATGTACAAGTGTACCCTTTTCTCCACATCCTCGCCAGCACTTGTTGTTTGACGTCATAGTGGCTGCCAATCTTACTGGAGTGAGATGGTATCTTAGGGTGGTTTTGATTTGCATTTCTCTGACTGCTAGAGATGGTGAGCATTTTTTCATGTACTTGTTGATTGATTGTATATCCTCCTCTGAAAAGTGTCAGTTCAGGTCCTTGGCCCATTTGTTGATTGGGTTATTTGTTACCTTATTGTCTAATTTTTTGAGTTCTTTGTACACTCCGGATATTAGGGCTCTATCTGAAGTGTGAGGAGTAAATATTTGTTCCCAGGATGTAGGCTTCCTATTTACCTCTCTTATTGTTTCTCTTGCTGAGAAAAAAATATTTTAATTTCAGTAAGTCCCATTTGTTGATTCTTGTTATTAGCTCTTGTGCTATGGGTGTCCTATTAAGGAATTTGGAGCCAGACCCCACATTATGTAGATTGGAGCCAACTTTTTCTTCCATCAGACGCAGAGTCTCTGATTTGATATCAAGCTCCTTGATCCATTTTGAGTTAACTTTTGTGCATGGCGAGAGAAAGGGATTCAGTTTCATTTTGTTGCATATGGATTTCCAGTTTTCCCAACACCATTTGTTGAAGACGCTACCCTTCCTCCATTGCATGCTTTTAGCCCCTTTATCAAATATAAGATAGTTGTAACTTTGTGGATTAGTCTCTGTGTCCTCTATTCTATACCATTGGTCCACCCGCCTGTTTTGGTACCAGTACCATGCTGTTTTTGTCACTATTGCTCTGTAATATAGTTTGAAATCTGGTATCACTATAGCGCCTGATTCACACTTCCTGTTTAGAATTGCTTTTGCTATTCTGGGTCTTTTATTTTTCCATATGAATTTCATGATTGCTTTGTCAATTTCTACAAGAAATGCCGTTGGGATTTTGATTGGCATTGCATTAAACCTATAGAGAACTTTTGGTAATATCGCCATTTTGATGATGTTAGTTCTGCCTATCCATGAACAGGGTATGTTTTTCCATCTTCTAAGATCTTCATCAACTTTTCTCTTTAGGGTTCTGTAGTTTTCATTATATAAATCTTTCACCTCTTTTGTTAGGTTAATTCCCAAGTATTTTATTTTTTTTGAGGATATTGTGAATGGAGTGTTTTTCCTCATTTCCGTTTCAGAAGTTTTGTCGCTGATATACAGAAATGCCTTTGATTTATGCGTGTTGATTTTATATCCTGCCACTTTGCTGAATTCATTTATTAGTTCTAGTAGTTTCTTTGTAGACCCTTTTGGGTCTTCTAGGTATAGAATCATGTCATCTGCAAATAGTGATAATTTAAGTACTTCCATCCATGTTTGATTATTTATTTTTTTTAAAAAAAATTTAGTTTGTTTCTCCATGATTATCTTTCCCCTTGCCCTCTGTCTTTACCGAGGCACTTCCTACTGATGGTTTTGGTTATTGTTTTTCATTTCTTCCTCGTGTAGTGTTTTGCTCAAAATGCTTTGCAATGCTGGTTTTCTGGCTGCAAATTCTTTTAACTTTTGTTTATCATGAAAGATTTTTATTTCATTGTCATACCTGAAGCTTAATTTTGCTGGATACAGTATTCTTGGTTGGCATCCATTGTCTTTCAGTGTTTGAAATACATTGTTCCATGACCTTCTTGCTTTCAGGGTATGTGATGAAAAATCCGTTGTTAACCTTATTGGTTTACCCCTGAATGTAATCTGCCTCCTTTCTCTTGTAGCTTTTAATATTTTCTCTTTGTTCTGTATATTGGATATCTTCATAACAATGTGTCTTGGCGTTGGTCTACTGTGATTTTTTGTGCTCAGTGTCCTGTATGCATCTTCAATTTGTATATCTGTTTCCTTTTTTATTTCTGGAAAGTTTTCTGTAATTATTTCATTCAGCAGGTTACTCATTCCCTTGGTTTGAATCTCTGTACCTTCTTCTATCCCAATGACTCCTAAGTTTGGTTTTTTTATGTTATCCCATAACTCTTGGATGTTTTTCTCATGATTTTTTACCAGCCTTTCTGAGGTGGCTAGACTGTTTTCAAGATGATATATTTTGTCTTCATTATCTGACGTTCTGGCTTCTACTTGTTCCCCTCTGTTAGTGATACTCTCAATTGAATTTTTAATTTGGTTTATCATTTCCTTCATTTCTACAATTATTGTTTGATTATTTTTTATAATCTCTATCTCCTGATAAAGATGCTTAACTTCTTCTTTTATCTGTTTATGTAATTCATTCTCAATGTGTTCTTTCGCTGCTTGAATTTGCTGTCTTGTATCCTCTTTAAGGTTCCATTCCATCTGTCTAAGGTGTTCCTTGAGTTCTTTATATGACCATTTTTCTGATGACTCTAGGTCCTCCTGAATATTTAGGCTGTCCTGCATTGTTTGTACTCCTTTTCTTCCTTGCTTTTTGAAGCTGCTCATGTTACTTCTTGTTCTGTTTGACTGATGAGTTACTGTTTACTCCTATAAATTTATTAGATACTTGGGAGGAAAGGTATTAGAAGGGAAGGGAAGAAGTCACTGTAGCCGCAGGTTTCAATGAAGTTATCTCCTCTGCCGCAGTCTGATCACGTCAGTTACCTGATCGGTGAGTTTGAGCACTGCCATTCTTCTGCTCCTTCTCGAACACACACATCAATTTCCTCACAGTTTTGAAGGTAAATAATTTGGGAGCAGTTTGAGTGCTTCTGGCTCAGGGTCTCCTCTGATGTCAATGTCAGGATGTTGGCCACAGCTGTGGACATCTGAAGGCTGGAGGATCCTTTGTAGGTGGCTCACTTAGGCACTGTCAAGCTGGTATATAGCAAGAGCCTTGGTGTTTCTTCCAGGTTGGCTTGAGTGTTCTTACATCATGGTGGCTAATTCTCCCATCACTGGCCAAGTATCTTCAGTTTTGTACTTCCTAGAGTTACCTTGGGAAAAAAGCTTATTTCTATTGCTAGGTCCGAGACGGCTCACCTCTCTGGTTCCCACCTCTAGCCGCCCAGCAGGGCAGCGAGGATTACTCAGGGCTAGCATCAGAGAGAGAGCTGGATGCCAATTTTTAAAGCAGAGAAGGAACTGGGTTTCTGAGGGACACTAAGAACCAAGACCCCCACAGACAGTTGAAAACCAAACTTACCTATAGGAAGTCTGATGAGGACCTGCTGGGGCTGAGCTGCAGGTAAGAGTATCTGAAGACAGCCCTTGATGGTGAGTGAAGCTGCCTCTGCATCCAGAGCTCCCTCCCTGGGTACTATTCAAGGTGACCACTGCTTCCAGGGTCAGATCTCCCTAGGACAGGCAGTGTGCCCTGGAGAGGGCCAGTTGCCCCTAGCCTGACACATTTGTTATAGTAAAATTTATATTTAACTCATACAAAAACATAACAATTGTATACGTTTATGGGGTACCATGTGATGTTTGGTACACATATACATTGTATAATGTTCAAATCGGGTTTATCATTTGTTTCAGAAGATTCAAAATACTTTCTTGCATTTTTTTAAATATACAACACATTAGCATTGTTATTATCATTAAACCTCAATAAAGCTGTTCAGAAACCAACCTGTGTTCTATTAGATAATTGTCAATTACATTCATATCCTCCAAGGGCATTTTCCTTTCTGGTAAAGCATCCTCAACAAGCACAACACACTCAGCCCCCATAAGATCAGCTATTCCAAATTGCCAGAATGGCCAGAACATAGCTGTGTAGGGCATGTTCTCGTTCATGTGCTGGAATCATCAGAACACTTTTTGACTTGATTAAAATTTCATTTACTAGGAGCTATGTATTATTTCCACACATTGGGCAGTTTTTATGTTTTTCCATAGTCAGTGAGGAAGATCTTACAATTTTTTTTGTGCTGGAGCTAGTAAATGTAATGGAAGTTCTTGAATAATGTTTACACTTGTTTTAGATTAAATGTTTTGGGTATTTAAAACTATTTAATATTTCAACATCAGTAATAAATTATAAAAGTAGCATCACCTTCTCTGAGTTCCAAGCAGTATTGGATTTCTTCATTCCTGGCACTTTTCCTGCAGCTTCCTGGGCTTGTATTCACTTTTATTGGTTGATCTGATTAACTAGTTAGCAGATGGTTATTTATTTAACAAATATTCATCACAGCAATCACATGTAAGAAGATATAGAAACAGGTGAAAAAAGACAACCCTTGCTCCACTGGAGCTTATATAATCCAGATATTAAAATGTAATTACAAGAAGAGATACAAGGGGGGCTGGGGTTGTGGCTTCAAGTAGAGCTCTCGCCTAGCATGGGTGAGGCACTGGATTCAATCCTCGGCACCACATAAAAATAAAATAAAGATATTTGATCCACCTATAACTAAAAAATATTTTTTAAAAAAGAGAGATGCAAGGCCCCACAATATGAAATAAAAATTCTTTGATACTCAAGAAAATTTTTCTGAAGGTGGGTCAGGCATTACCCAGGTAAAGAGCTAAACAAGACCATTTTTGGTATAGCATGCTGCACGAACAAAGAAGCAGGTACATTTTACAATACCTGTTTGTGCTCAAGGAAGAGTATGCTTCCAGTCATTACTTCAAGACACAATTTTAATTAATAACTGAAGATAACAAAGCACTTTATAACTGAGTAGTTAATTATGTCTCTGAGCCCTGAAAAAATTCTAAAATTACACTATTTAGGATTCTGAAACCACTTTACTCCTCTATAGTAATCTCAAAATAATTCTCTAGCTTATGAACATATCGGAGGCTCTTCATAACCTCCTCCATTTACAGCTGGCTGGCTGCATGCATCTTTTTTTTTTTTTTTTTAAAGAGAGAGTGAGAGAGGAGAGAGAGAGAGAGAGAATTTTTTTAAATATTTGTTTTTTAGTTCTCGGCGGACACAACATCTTTGTTGGTATGTGGTGCTGAGGATCGAACCCGGGCCGCACGCATGGCAGGCGAGCGCGCTACTGCTTGAGCCACATCCCCAGCCCCCTGCATGCATCTTTAAAATAACCTTCACTCATTTGATTTTCCAGCTGCTCTCACATCTCTTCTTTCTGTAGAGTAGTGCTAGCTCCTTACTTCTTTACAAAAGTCAATGAAGCTGCAAAGTTGATGGATGCAATGTAAAGGGATCAAAGGGTTGGTTGGTGCTGGATTGCTCAGGAGAGATCTGATAAGCTCCCGCCAATCTGAGGGACCTGGAACGCCTGGTCTTGTCAACTACTACAACTATGTAGGAAACTCTTACAGGGTTGGTTTGCCAGGGAGGCCTTGACCCCTTCACAGAGAGCTGAATATTCAACACATTTTCTGCCAGCTCAGGGATGAGACAGGACTCCTCTGTGGATGTGGAACTTCAGCATAGCTACACTTCTTTGACACTTCAGTTTAAAAATATTAAAGTCCATCAATAAAGGGTGGTTTTGGTGACAAGAACCCAAACAATGATATTTTGAAATGGCTGAATGGATTATCTTTAGATATAAGAAAAAGAGAAAGACAACTTTCATTTGATTGAGTGAGTAGTAAAGCATATTTGGAATCTCTTGACTTTTAACATGAAGTTTATCTGACAGCCTAGCTTACCGTGTGCTAAGTCATAAATGTTTATATATTGCTTCGGATTAAAAAGTCCTGTTTCTTTTACGCCAGTTACAGTTCTTTTAAAAGCGGGTGGGGCAGCTGACTTGAAATCTTTAAAATGGTCTTAGAGTTGTTTTAAACTAACAGGCACAGAGCACACAGCATGACAGCCAAGACAGGGTGGGTGGCCTATCTGCCCTCTTCCTGGCCTCAGCTGAGCCAAGGCTGACAACTATTCTGCCCCAAACCAAAACATCTCTAAGAGCCTTTTCAAACTTATTCTTTTAAAGCAGAGGCCCAAATGCACATGAAAAGAGCAAAGAAAGTTAAGAGGTGATAGAAAATGTACATATTAGCAATTCATCACGGGTGTTATGCAAGCCATACTAATAATCATTACAAGATGTAATGATTTCTTGTCTCCTAGATAAATATATTGAAAGACATTTGTTCAAGTGATCAACTACTACTGTGATAAAATGCCACATACCCATGAAGCACTCATTTATCTCATGGCTTCACTGGGTCAGGAGTTCAAACAGCTTAGCTAGGCCCTGAGCAAGGCCACAATTAACATGATGGCCAGGTACCTGAACTCACCTAAACTCTGATCAGGGAAGAATACACTTCTAAACTCACTCAGGTTGTAGGCAGAATGTATTTCTGGAAGCAGTTGCAGGAAATGCCTTGATCATCAAGAATTTCATAGCTCCTTATTGATTTTATTGATTAACAGATAACAAATTTACTAAAGTCAAAATAACTTTACTTACAAAAACTCAGATCAATTAATCTAAGCCGTAAAAGGAAAAAAAGAGCTAAAAGCTAAATGAAATGTTTATTCTGTGTAACATATGACAAAATTATAAACATATTGGGTAAGCACAGAAAAAAAAAAACTAGTATCTAAAAGTTACTAATTTTTATACCTTTATTTATCACATTATCCTTGGTAGAAAGAAAGATTTTTAAGGATGGAATCATTTTATCTGGACCACTCCCTTATCACACATAACAAAAGCTATATTATCTTTCTGAAGAAACCATGCCTAATTCCAGTAGGGATTACTTTTTAAATCAAACAGTTTCCAATTAGAAAAGCATGAAATTCAATTAAATACCCATGGCCTCCAATTATATATGTGCACCAACCAATTACGTAAACCTGTCCTCCAATTAGTCAGCAGTGCCCACTTTCTACTTATGCATGTTTTCCACTAACCAGCCATGCCCTACCGTTAGAAATGATGCCCTCTAGTAAAATATCTCTGCCCTTCAATTAGTTATCTCTATTCTCTAAGCATATATGTTGGCCCTCCTCTTATATCTGTGTGTCCTCCAGTAGGACACATCTACCCTCCAATTAGATGCCCCATTTCTTCTAGTAGAAATACATGCCTCATGAAGACAAATCTCAAAAGAGAAACAAACAGGAATGTGCCACACAGAGCAGCTTAAACAACCATAGTATGCTGCTACAGAACGCCAGGCACCACGTTGCCATTATAGTTTTTATTTGAGTACTTGATCTGTCCGCCTAGGGGATGACAGAAGAAAGCATTCTTCAATCTGACAGAACTCAGATTCCTCAATAATAAAACAGGGTAGGTGCTGGAGTTACATGGGATGAAAAAGTGAGTAGTTTGCTGCTGTCTACTTTAAACAAGCTCAGATGCCAAAATGATGGAAGGAAGGGAGAAAAAGAAACAGCACTCACAGGCAAGTAGGATTTAGTAAAAAATGTCCATCAGTTTCTAGTGTGTAGGTGATTTTCATCCTTTGTATCTATAGGACCACATAATAAGAAACTTTTGCTGAGGTGGACCCCTTCCCCCAGCAAACAAGAATATTGTAAATTGCTTTCACGACTGTGTTGATATAAAGATTAATATAGTCCAGTTTGGATTGAGTATCTGTTAATTGGTGACTTTTCCATAAAAGTTACATATGTTACTTTGCTGAGATTTCTGCAATAAATCACCACAGAATTGGTGGCTTAAAATTAAAGAAATTCATTATTTCACATTCTTCTTCACGGAAGTCAGAAGTTAAATGTCAAGGTGCTGGCATGGCAGAGCTCTCACCAGCAGCTCTAGGAGAGGATCCATCCTAGTCTCTTCCCCTCTATGGCTCTTGTGCTCTTTACCTATGGCAGCGGCTCCAGTTGCTGTCTTTTCCATCTCCACATGGACTTCCTCCTTGACTCTCTGTTTCTTTTGCAAAGTATAAGGACAACTTTGTAGTATTTACAGTCCATCCTAATCCAGTATGTCCTCATCTTCATGCTTATCTTAATTATATTAGCAAATAATCTATTTCCAAATAAGGTCATCTTCTGAGGTTTCAGATGGACATGAATTTGCAGTGGAAGGACAATTTTTTTCTTTTTTTTTTTTAGAGAGAGAGAGAGAGTTTTTTTTTTTCTTTTAAAGAGAGAGTGAGAGAGAGGGAGAGAGAGAATTTTAATATTTATTTTTTTTTCAGTTCTTGGTGGACACAACATCTTTGTCTGTAGGTGGTGCTGAGGATCGAACCCGGGCTGCACGCATGCCAGGCGAGCGCACTACCGCTGGAGCCACATCCCCAGCCTGAGAGAGAGTTTTAATATTTTTTTTTTCAGTTTTTGGAGGACACAACATCTTTTGTTTGTATGTGGTGCTAAGGATCGAACCTAGGCCGCGCACATGCCAGGTGAGCGCGCTACCGCTGGAGCCACATCCCCAGCCCCAATTTTTTTCTTTTAATAGTTGTGTGGGAGAAAATGATTTAAAGTCAAAATGAAAGCAAAAGCTTAAATTTTCAATTATAAAGGAATTCTCATTTTTAATATAATACCAGCATCTAATGTAAATGAGTTCCTTATCTTCCTTATGCTGTAGTTTACATGTGAATTCAGGGATCAGTGCCACCACCCACCTGGTCCTCTCTTCTTACTTTTCAACCCCTGCCTTTTTGACCTAGTTCTGAGACCTCCTGCATCTTGATCACTTGTCTGCTTTGTTCCGCTGCCTTCTCAAGTACAGACTCGCCCAGCAGAACACAAGGAAGATGAATGGATAGGATTCCACTCCCTGGCCTTAGTCCTGGGCATGCACTTCTGCCTAGCACAGCAGCAGGAATGAATTAAAGAGGCTCAGTTCATCATTGATTCTCATGAGTTTATTGTTGACAAAGTCCCTACATCAATTTATATATTCTGAATGGTATGAACTTAACACCTAGTGTTTCAGCCCAAATGTAGAATAAGGAGGTGTTTTAACATATTTTCTATTATCAATAAGACACTTTTCTATCTGATAAGTGACTGTGTACATGTATATATGAGATATGCAAGGGTGTTTCCATGAGTAAAAGGAAGGATTCTTTGAATAGCCTCACTTTTCAGTACACCGGAATTTGACCTGCCCATATGATGGGCAAGGCCCACTAAAGCCTGAAAGCCCACCAGAGTGCTCCACCTGCACCTCCTATGACATAGGAGTCCTTCTGTCCTTTCATTTCAAAATTTCTGTGCCCCTTTATTTTGTATCTTCATAAGGCAATTAACATACTAATGGCACAAAATAAACTGAATTAATAAGTCCAGGTTAGTAATAGCTTAGAGCTTTCCTGCTTCCTTGTCTGCATTATCACATAAGCTGTCAATCTTTCAACTTTAAAATGTTCTGGTGGAGATTCTAGATAGTATTGCAACTATAGTACATGAAAGTACTCTGAAATATACATGCAGAGTGTGGGTTCACTACAGAGAGTTAAAATAATGTCAAGTTTCCTTTAAATAAATTGAGCCATTTTCCAAAACTTGCCTGAAGTTTGTGATGGGCTGCATTCAACAAGATAAAAAGGTTATTGTTCAATGAATGTCAGTGTAAAGGATCAGAATTATAATGCAGTTGTTCCAAAATCCACAATGAATATTTATCTCTCAAATATTCACTTGCCTTGACACATCTCATAATTGACTGCAAAGCAAAGTATAAGGGAGAAATTGCTTGAAAGATAATTTTAAAAGAAAATATTAGCAAAGCTGTGTTATCAGGGGAAAGGCTAATGTGTAGTACAACTTTTTTGACAATTGGATTTGAACGATAAGATATTTTTAATAAGTTTCTTATTCTATCACATTGAAAATATCTAGGAAAAAATGGCATCAGATAAAGCTAACAACAGCCCGTGATTTGTGTGTGTGTGTGTGTTGTTTTTTTTTTTTTTTACTTAGAAACTATCCTGATACACTGCATAGCTTATGTTTAGCTAAGTCAGAATATAAATAGGCATGTTCCTTGACCCTGAATGAGCATTAATTAACTAAAATGAACTGCAAATAATCATTAGAGTTGACTGTAAGTCAAATGATAAGTGATTCAATAAGATATTTGAACTTATTTGAATTAACCATTTGATTATATAGTGATACATTGTTCATCAATTTCTAATAGTAGAAAAAGCTAGCAAATGAGTCAGTTGGACCATTATACAAACAAACATACTGAGAAACATATTAGAATGCTTACGGGTACAATGGATTGTAGTTTCAAAGTCGGATTTGTGTGTGTGTGTGTGTGTATATATATATATATAATATACCTATGTATAAAATATATATTATTAATCCCATTTTATTCAAAATCATTGACCTAAATCTTAGGACACTTTTCATTCCATAATAGTTTTCAATATTGGATGAATGAATAAATTTCCAATTTAATTTATAATGTAACTTTATCCCTTTATTTAACACTAACATTGGAAAATAACTATACAAAAAGTAAGATTAAAGACTTTGTACTTTATAAGTAGAAATAAAAATTTTAAATAAATATTGACAAATCTGATTCAGCAGTGTATTAAAATAATAATGAATTATCATTTAATATGATTTTTCTCAAGAATGTTACATTTTCTAAATTAGAAAACCTAACAACCTTAATAGATTAAAGAAAAGTATAGAATATATGAATACATATCTAAACAATGTTTAACATAATTCATTATGATTCATAATAGAAAACAACAAGCAGTAATGACCATTACTAAGCAAATTTTGAGTAGAATTCTTGCTGGGAAGGGGTGTTTACCAAATTGTATGATAAACCTCAAACTTTAAAAAGACAGAATTGTCTAGCAGCAGCAGTTTTCCTCAACATTGTATGAGAAATTATAACATGAAGATTTTTTAAAAAGCGATAAAACTTACAAAAGGAAGAATTAAAATTTATAGACTTTCTCTACATATAAAATGTGAAGAATCAAGATATTTGAACTAATAAAAGAATTCTGAGTTTGTTGAGACTTCTACAGGTTTTTTAGTTATACAATCCATGCATATATCTATCCACAGTATTATTGTAAATAGAGAGAATAATTAGAAACTGTAGGGAAAAATAAAGAGTAGCTTTTCAAAGTAGAAATCACTATTTGTGACTATAATGTGGCAAAAATAAAAAGTATCTGGAAAAAACACCTGAACAAATGGAAAAAATATAGCATGCTATGAAATGGAAGGATCAAATTATCAAAACTCAAAATAGGAGCTGACACTACAGTTCAGTGGCAGAACCTGTGCTTAGCATTGGAGGGACCCCGGGTTCAATCCCCAGCACCAAAAGAAAAAAGAAAAAGGAAAAAGATGGAAATAACTTCACAGATTTATTCGATCTATAAATCTAACATTGGGCCAATCTAAATCCCAAGATAATATTTGATACATTTATTAGAAAACTTAGAAAATTTTGTGTTAGAAAATAAGAAAAACATCTCTCACATATGCATATTTATTATAATACTCTGTTAATTAAAAGCATGAAATAAAAAAATGCACCAATAGAAGTAACTCTAGTTCAGAACAATTACATTTCTATATGGTAACTGCTACATGCCATGGTTTATATAGAAAACCCGAGCGGAGACGATGAATGAGTCTTATAGCACATGGAAAAAAGGAAAATTGTGCACTAATTTTTTACTATCCTTAAACAATGAATTCCAGGTAGACTGCATAAATTAACAAAAGATAAAATTATTAAAGAAAAAGAAAGTGTCTCTTGCTCTTATTTTAGAAAAAAAAATTAAGTCACACAAAAAGAAGATAAATTTGACTATACCAAAATAACTCCTGTACATCACAAGACATCAGAAATAAAATTTTAGAACTATTGATTCTAAAGTTGTATCACTCTATATGCACAAACACACAGTTTTATGTTGTAAAACTGGTGGAATCTGAATAAGCTCTGTGGATTCTACCAGTGTCAACTTCTTGGTTGTATTGTTGTAGTAGAATTATTTAAGACTGTATCATTGTGCAAACTCGGTAGCAGTACTCAGGACATTCTCTCTCTTCTCTCTTCTCCTCCTCCTCCTCCTCCTCTCCTCCTCCTCCTCCTGCTCCTCTTCTTCTTCTTATTCTCTCTCTCTCTCCTTATAATTCCTATGATTCTTCCATTACTGAAAATAACAGTAAAATAAATAATATTGATTATGTATACAAACAACAATAAGTGTTGGCAAGGATGTGGGGGAAAATGTACACTCATACAGTACAGTGCTGGTGGGACTGCAAATTGGTGCAGCCAATTTGGAAAGCAGTATGGAGATTCCTTGGAAAGCTGGGAACGGAACCACCATTTGACCCAGCTACTCCTCTTTTTGGACTATACCCAAAGGACTTAAAAACAGCATATTACTGGGTAACAGCCACATCAATGTTTATAGCAGCACAATTCACAATAACTAAACCGTGGAACCAAGCGAGAGGAACTTCAGTAGATGAAATGCTAAGTGAAGTTAGCCAATCCCCCAAAAAAACAAATGCCAAATGTTTTATTTGACATAAGGAGACTGATTCATAGTGGGATAGGGAGCAGACTCATGGGAGGAATAGACAAACTCTAGATAGGACAGAGGGGTTGGAGGGGAAGGGAGGGGGCATGGGGTAATTAATGATGGTGGAATGTGATGATCATTATTATCCAAAATACAGGTATGAAGACACAAATTGGGGTGAATATACTATGCATACAACAAAAGATATGAAAAATTGTGCTCTACATGTGTAATAAGAGTTGTAATACATTCTGTTGTCATATATAAATTTAAAAAAAGAAAGAAAAATTGTTTTTCTAGACTTTGTACCCCACAAATTGTACCCTTCTCAGGATGCAGAGGTGGTCAAGGTAAACTACATCCTGGGTTTGAATGCCCTCTTGGGTAAACATAACTTTGAAGTAGATTCTCACCTCCAACCCCCACCCAAATTCAGGATACAACTATCTAGCACTTGCTTGAACCCAGGACTGTGGTCAGCTGAACTGCAAAACTAATGATTTTTTTGCCTTCTGTTTATTACTTGCTTGATGGCTGGAAAATTCCAGTCTTTCCTAGAGACCACAGATCTGACTTATTAATGTTTTAATTTCTGTGACTGGCTAACTTACATGATGATGAGCAAGTCACTGAGTTGTGGTTGTTTTTCCTTATATTCTCCTTCAACGGAGCAGGAAGTTGCTGTCCTCCCACAGAGCTTGAGTCTCTACTGTGGGTGACAGTTCCTGGCCAGGTAAATAAAGCTCTTTTTTTATTTGAATTTGGACTTAAAGTGCTTTCTGAGGCGTCTCCCCATAACAGCAGGTCCTTGTGAGCTTTGTTACCTACAGCCAAGTGGTCTTCAGTTCTGTCATTAATAAGTGTCCATCCCTTCTGGATCCTGGTCTCAGCTCTCCAGCGATGTTGGTTTGAGCACAGAGCACCGCTTAGGTTCACGCATGATTTTCCTCCGCCCTTCTGAGGTGCTTTCTTAACCTGCCAGGTAACATCTTTCTTTGTAAGGTCACAGTAGGGTCTCTTGTGCTATGGGTCCCTCCGTATGCTGCCATTCTAGAACTCTTTAATATGTACCTGACACTGTAGGATGGCCCCAAAGGCAGCCCAACTGTTGTCTGGGGCCATTTTTTTTAAATATAACATGTATTTGCATAGAGATATCTTTCAGGGCTGGGATTGTGGCTATGTTTAGAACACTTGTGAGGCCCTGAGTTCAATCCTTAGAACCACATACAAATAAATAAAATAAATGTCAATTGACAACTAAAAAATATAAAAAGAAAAAAGAAAAAAGAAAGATATCTTTCAAAGACCAAGAAGATCAGAAAAAGAAACAAATGCATGCCTAATCATAAAGCCCCTAAAGTTATCTTTTGGCTCCAGTTTTAAAGTCCCATCTAGAATTTAGCAAGTAAACTGTCTTCCACAGAGGCACAGCTAATCTAACTGGAATTAGGTATATATAATTGTTATAATCTCCAAGGCACCATTCTGAAGAGCTGGCTCACTTTTGCCAACACTATCTCCAGTGGGTGTTTTAAAATATGAACAGAGGGCTGATGGCATGGCTCAGCAGTAAAACACTTGCCTAGCATGTCTGAGGCCTTGGGTTGAAGCCCTAACGTGAAAAAACACATACACAAGAAAAAAATTGACAACTGACAGTTTGGGAGACACAGTTGTGGCAAACAGGATGGTCCATTTCCAGTGCAGAATGGGATCAACCACTCAACAAATTGCATTAATGAACATTCATTTGTTTATTCAGCCTGTATTTACTGAGTGAATGCTACTGGCCAGTAATTTTCCAGGTGTTGAGAACGCACTGATGAAGACAAAATCTGCCCCTTCTTGGATCTAAATAAGCAATAAAAGAAGATTGGGAGGAGTAAATACACAAGAAAATGTATGCTCTGAGTTCTGAGTTGTGGATGCCTAGGAAGGGGCAACAAAGACGCCTGAAACCTCAAGGCAGTCTCACTCAACATTTCTTTTAGCTCATGTAATGATGGAAACCCCTCCTGTTCCCAAGTGATGTAAATGCTTAAAGTAGAAAATATAGAAGCTGACATCAAATCAACTAGAAAAAGGAGAGTATGTGGGTAAGAAGGGAAAGATGGAACCATGAAATCTGCTCCCCCCCCCACAACCCCCCCGGGTTTTATTCCTCTAAAGATCATAACCATTTCTTTCCAAAAGAAAAGAATCAGTTTGTCTTTGGCTGCTGCCCAGAACTTGGCCCCACCTACACATTCTGTCCTCACCTTCCTGACAGGATTACATAGGACAGAAGAAATCAGCCTAGTATCCCTGGAGAATTCCATCTCTGCCCCATCTTACTACATATTTCCATATGTATAGTGCAAGCCAAAAGACCAAAGACCTAAAACAACATATTCCTGGCACAAATTTCTACAATAACAAATACAATATGTCCCAAGTGAAAAGCTTGACCACATCAAATAATGTACAAGGCCTACCTAAAAATAAGTGACTTTTAACAATTTATTTAACCTATCTTAGGTTCCTCATTTATGAAAAAGGAATAAATATAACAGCATACCTCATAGAGCTATTATGTGGATTTAGTAAATTGAAATATCTAATATGTTTAGAACAGCATCTGGGATATTTTAAGCAACATATTAGATTTGTGGTTATTATTTGCAATTATATTTATCCACATATTAAAAGTTCTCATGTTGGCCTCCACTTCTCTCTTATATATTCACAGAAGTCTTAAGAATCTATTTGTTCACTGATGCATGCATTTTCATTTCTACAGGTCGATGCTCATCACATTATCACTCCAGGGAACTGAGACCATAATTCTGATAGAAAAGACACAAGTCTACGGAATGGTTTTATAAAAGCTGGACAAGAAAGGCTGCCATGAGATTTGACTGTTGAGTAACATCTGAAGGAAAGAGGGCAGTAATCAGCACAGAGTAATGGATGATGAGTGTGGGTGAGAATATTAAACAGAAAAATCATCAGAGCAGGGATGGTTTACTGAAGATGGTCAGGTAGCCCAAAGAATGAGCTCCCCACTAAGAGCCTAGCACACAGAAACTGTACCCCACTGGTCAAGTATAGGCTCTGAGTTAGGGGACTGGCATGTACTCCTGATAGGCATGAGTTTAGCAGGGCATCAGCCATCTGAGATGGCGAATGCTAAATGCAAAATACAAATTGTGTGTATGTGTGTATATCCCAAATCTTGAACACCAGGCACCAGATGGCAAGCCAGTGTTCTGATATCCACTTATACAATGCATGTGTTATGATTACACTGGTAAATTAGGTAATACATTTGCTTTATTTCAAATCACTAAGTTTTATGTTAGGTGATATACTCATACTGCTTTGCTCATCAAACCAGAAAATTCATCACAGAGTCCATTTTCCACAGCAAGTCTAAATTCTTTTTTCTAGGTCCCCAGCCTGGTCCGTGTTAATGCAATTCCTTTAGACATAACTGCCAGGCTAGAAAAACAGAGCAACCCTCGGGGGACACTGAACACATAATGGTAATGGCTTTTTAAGATTATTTGTTTTGCACGACATTGAAAAACTCGTTACAAAAATGTGTGCTATAGGACACTAAAGATGTTTATCTAAAATTGAACACAATAGTGGTCCATTTATCTAGTAGGAAAGCCCAGGTGCTTTCCTTGAACAAGTCTTGAATAAAAAGAAAGTGAGGGCTCAAGTTTAATATCAGAGCTTGACATTAAATGTGTTATACATGTTGACACAAGAATCAGCTTTATTTTACACTGTGTGGATATAAGAATATAAATTTAGGGAAACACACATTGGTAAGTTGGCATTTGTTATTTCTTAATTTTCCATGTATTTATATTTTACTGAAGTATGTTTCCCATACATCCTATACAATAAGTTATTTTTATTTTAATGACTTCCCCTCCCTCCATTCTTCCTTTCTTCCTTTTTCCGTCTGTCTGTCTCTTTCTGTCTGTCTCTCTCTCTCTCTCTGCTTTTCTGCAGTGTTGGAATTGAACCCAGGGCCTGACACAAGCTAGACAAGCCCTCTACCACAGATGGGGCTCCCAACCCCATTAAATTTTTCTTAAATTAAAATATATAGTCTAGATTATAAATAATTAATTATGAGATACATATTTATGTTCAGAATAAATCAACCCAGAACCCAATAAAAATTCTATTTGGTTGTTAACCCAGAAAAATATGTGAAGTAGCAAATCCCATGATACTATCATTAGAGAGGAAGAAATATATCTAAAACATGTTCTTATTCAGTGTAAACAGAATATCTTAAGCATTAGTGAAAGCAGTTACTTTATAGGAAGAGATGAGAGTCTCCTAGGTAGAAGAGCAAAAAAAAAAATTGCCTGTAGGTTAAAATGTTTATATATCTGAAAATGGTATGAATATTTTCAGAAACACATGAAAGATAGAACATTAGAGCAACACAAGGCCTTATGTTTACACCAGGAAGTTGATACAAATATCTTTAGGTTTGGGGTTTTGATTAGTCAGATTTAGAGAAATTAGGAAGAAATTCAAAGGAATAAAGAAATATTAATATTTTCTGTGATCCTCATTAAATTGCATTATATGGAATCATTAAAATTTCTGCAGATTTGATTAAATAGAAGAAGATATATATGTATATTAGATATATGTGATGGTTCTTTGCTTGAACAAACTTTAGTCAGGCTCCTGCCTTTGTACCTCTTTGAAAAATCCTGTTTTAGCCAAGAACCCTGCCTAAGTAAGTTTAGCAAGAAAGGCCTACCCTCAATATCTGATCATCCTTGATATCTGATTGAACGTTTCCCCCTCCACCATCCCCCAGGTGATATCTAATCATGCCAGCCTGTGTTCAACAAGAATACTGTTGGGCTGATTAAGCCAGAATCCTCCTTAATAATTTTTCTCTTAATAATTTTCCCTCCACCAATCCCTACCCTGATCCTTGGCTGTAAATTCCTACTGGCCCATGATTGGGAGTTGAAGCCAACTTCTCTTCTATGCTGTAAGACCACATTGCAGTGGCCTTATACCTATCACAATGGATCTGAAGTAAAGTATGCTTTATGATGCTGCAAGAAGTATCATTGAATTTTTAACAGTATATACCTAGATAATAAATAGATGATCAATAGATTCAAATTCTCTTTGGATATATATTGATCTCCATTGGAGACACAACATTAAAATCCCTGGGCCACCTTTGGTCAAGATCCGTACCTACTGATCTATACTATTTTCATCACAAAAGTGACCTTCACATGCCAAGGTATAGGAGGAAAGCAGTTGTCTCTCACCCTTCAAAGGATTCTCATAGCACAGCCCATACATAGCATGACTCACAATTGAAAGAAGCTTCTAGGAGCCTCAAAGTCTTCTTACAGGTGCTGTGGGAGTATTATCTTCTTCAGTGTGACCTCACTTCCCCCCACTTTTTTTTTGGGGGGGGCTATTATCCCTTCTCTGGAATCACCTCCTATAAAAGGTGATTTAAATCTCCTATAAAAGGTAACTATCCCTCCTAAAGCAGGAACAGTCCACTCCATCCATCTCTCTGAATACTCCCTGGACCCCATGAATCAAAAATGTCCTGATGGGAAGTGTTCTCTATCTCCTGGCACATCTTCTCCAGGATCTCCAACCATACCAGTCACCACCTTCCTCCTACTCACACACCTCTAGGCCAGGGCCTCTGGTTTCTCTGCCACATTAGCTGCCATGATCCAACCTCCAGAAAGTTGGAGACTTTCAGGCTCTCCTGACCTCTTTCAGCCTCTGATCAGATGGTAACCTCATCAACCAGCTCATGGAAGAGGTGGACACTTTCCAGGGGAAGAGCAGAGCCCTGGGGACTGGGCCTGAGCCTCTGCCCCATAAAGGACCAACTGGGCCCCCTCCATCACACTCTGTCCTTACCATCATGTTTTATTTCTCATTATTCTTTTTTACTCTATCTCACCCCCACATTGACAGTTCTCTATTTTTCACATAGAAACTAATCTTGGGCTTATTTCAAAATAAATTTCCTTTCAAAAGGTATAGAGTAGGGCTGGGGTTGTGGCTCAGTGGTACAGCACTTGCCTAGCACATGCAAGGCCCTGGGTTTGATCCTCAGCACCACATAAAAATAAATAAATAAAATAAATGTATAATAAAAAAGGTATAGAGTATCTTTTGGTGTATATTTTGGTTTTTTGTAGTGTGAAAGCAGTATATTATAAACTTATTCATCCTCCGGGTTATTCTTTTAAGATTGATTCCCTTTTTTTGTGTAGCCCCAGTTATTCCTTGAGCTCACCAGCTAAATGCCCTGGAATACTGTTCTAACTTCTCTGTACCTCTTGTGTCTTTACCAATTTTATTAAAAAATTAACTGCAAATGGTTGTTATGCATCATTAGGACAGTGTCTAGCAAATAATAAGTTTGTATAATTGTTAGCTGTTATTACTTCTTCTGTAGCCTCTACAGACCCAATTTTATTCATTAATTCCAGTGAACCATAACAAAACAAGAACAGTGCCATTTTCTTCTATGGCCTCTGGTGGCTCAGTAGTGGGACAGTTAGCCGGGCCATTGGTTAAATAGTCATTCTGACCAGATGTGACAGTTGGCTCACCAGAGGGGCTAGACTTTGTCATATTTTCACCAATGAGGTATCAAAGGCCTTATTGCCCTACGTTCTCATCAACACAACATTATTTGATGTTACACATTATTCTTATTAGGCTGGTGATGATTATTTGTGAGATCATTTCTCATATGCTTGTCTCTTCACTTTCCCTATCTAAAATGTCTATTCATATCCTTTGCTAATTTTTCTATGAATTTTTTTGTAGCCAACTTTTTTTTTCTCTGTGACCAAAAGACCTGACAAAAACAATTTTAGAGGAAGAAAGTTTATTTGGCCCTCATGGATTCAGAAGTCTCAGTTTGTAGATGACTAACTCTGTTGTTCTGAGCCCTAGATGAGACAGAATATCATAGTGGAAGAGTGTGGAGGAAGAAAGCAGCTTGGAAAATGGCCCCAGTAAGGAGAGAATAGAGAGAGGGGTGGGGACCCATTCCCCAGGGATAAAATATATGCCCCCAAGGCACACCCCCAGTGACCTACCTCCTCTAGCCACACTCCACTTGCCTACAGTTACCACCCAGTTAATCCATTCAAGTGGATTCATGCACTGATTATGTTAAGGCTCTCACAACTCAATCTTTTCACCTCTAAACTGAATTGTATTGTCTCACTGGCATTCCGCATATCTAAACCATAATAGATTTCCTAGATGAGTTGAGGAAATTCTTTGTATTACTTGCCTACTTGAATTGTTGCAAAAGGTCCTTCAATCTAACATCTTTCTTTTAAATTCATCTGTCATGCCTGTGAGCCACAAATCTTTTTTGGGCTGGCGGGGGTTGGTAACCAGGGATTGAACTCAGGGGCATTCAACCACTGAGCCACATCCCCAGCCCTATTTTTATTTTATTTAGAGACAAGGTCCCACTGAGTTACTTAGCACATTGCTTTTGTTGAGGATGGCTTTGAACTCACAATTCTTCTGCCTCAGCCTCCCAAGCAGCTGGGTTTATAGGCATGCACCACTATGCCTGGTGTGAGCCACAATTCTAATGTAGTCAAATCTAATTATACTTTTTATTCTGTTTAGGTCTCTGGGGTCTTAGAGAATCCCATCTTAATAACACAAAATACTTTTACTACATTTTCTCCTTTAACTTTTTTTAAGTCTTTTTAAAATTTTTACATTGAAGCATTTAATTAATATAGAATTTATATTAGTATATGACTTGAGGTAGGGATCTATCAAAAGCTTCCATCCACTAATAACATTGTTTTCTTCTACAACATTTGCTCTAAATTGTTCTCTGAAAAGTTCATTTTGCAAATATAAAAACTTCAATCCAATATTATTGCTTTAATTTACTGAAAATAAAAATGTTACAGTTTGCTACTTAAATCTCCCCAATTGAGGCAAAGTATCCTTCAATGTTAGAGCATTTGGATGGCTTACATGAGGCTCTGTCAATTCCCAGCACAACAAAAAACAGAAAAAAAAATTCCAACAGTTAATAATAACAGTAATAAGAAAACCCATACTCCCTACCTTAGTCTTCAAGATTCTCATTAACTTGTGATCCACTCTGTCTTCTGACCTCATCTACCATGTTTCTTGTTAACATACTTTATGGAGTAGGTGCTATATTGGGCTATACTTATACTCAGAGGGACAGGGGAAGCTAAGCTATTTGGTTTGCTCACAATCTTTGAAGGAAGATTAAAAAAAACACTGTATCAAATATTCCATTTTTCCATATCTCTGAGGGTAAGCAAAGCTTTTAAAAGAGAAGGGCTGGCATGGTAATGCATGCCTGTAATCACAGTGGCTCTGGAGGCTAAGGCAGGAGGATCACAAGTTCAAAACCAGTCTCAGCAATTTACTGAGGCACTAGCAACTCAGCAACATCGTTTCTCAAAATAAAAAAAAAAATAGAAAGAGCTGGGAATGTAGCTCAATGGTTAAGTGTTCCTGAGTTTAATCCCTGAAAGAGAGATAGAGATAGAGATAGAGAGAGAGAGAGAGAGAGAGAGAGAGAGAGAGAGAGAGGGAGAGAGAGAGTGGTAGCAAGTGACTCAAAAGGCAGAAAACATAACATACATATGCTTAGTTAGCCTGTGATAGACCAGCAGGGTAAGGACCAACTTCCATTCTCGACTTTGTTAGCTAGGGCAAGTGACCTCTCAGCTTCCACTCTCAGAATGAGAAAGTTGCTCTTAATTTCAGGTCCATTCTGTGATTTCTACAACATAGCATACCCTGATCTTCATATGCTAGTGCTGACTTGTTTTACATCAGCACAGTGGGCATATGGTGCCTATCACGCCATACATGTTAAGAGATACCAGGAAGATGGCCCTTGCATTGTGATGACCACATAGGTTAGGTATCACCTTTCTGGGGACAGGTGGGCTTTCACATTCCTAACCCATCTTACCCCATCTGTGCCTTGTGACCCTGGTGGAGTCTAGGACCTACCTTCTAAACTAAAGGACATGACGAATTTATTGGCCATTATTTTTGATGTTTATACATGACAAGTGACCAAGGACCCTGGAAACAAAAGATTTAGGTTCCATTCTGAGAGTGCTAATTTCTAGGCATGTGACGTTAAACAAGTTATTTAACTTATCTAGATTCACAGTCTCATTCTCAGTAAAATGGGAGAAAAGATTTCTGGATCATTCTTTTTTATCACAAATCAGATTTAAACTGGATACAGAACATAATAAATTGCCTAGGACCTAGAGTTTTTATCGCAGTGGGGACCTGAAAGTCTGATGTCGTCCTGCTCTCAAAGTCAAGAGGTAGACCGGGGTGGGATTCTCTGGAAACATCTCTGGGATCCCCCAATAAAATGCAAGAGCACTCTCTCGTCTCTGAGAGGACCCACTCTCTCTTGAGAATGCCCCTTCCCCTTTTCCTATTCTTTCAATAAACTCATTCTTGTAACTCTGAACTACATATCTAAAATCTTGATAGCAAGAATCAAGGTTTAAAGAGGGGGTCTTTATGCTGCCTCAGTTTCTCAGAATTCCCCAGCTCTGTAACACTCTGATAGCTATTTTGAAATATACAACTAAAATATCTCAATCATATTATCCTACTGTGCTATAAAGCATTAGAGGTTACTCACCCTAACCAATGGCTCCCTGGTACCTGTAACCATCATCTTTGCATTCCCCTCCTTCCCGACACTTCCCAACCTCTGGTAACCACCATTTTACTCCCATTTGCTAATAATGCATTTATTTCAAAAATCCTTTTGTACTTCCCTAAAGCGTAGTTGATCTTGTCTTGAATTTCTTCCAGAGCCAGTGTACTTCCATCCATATAGCTTCGTTTGTATTTCAACCTAGCTAAATCAATTAAATTCTTCCTCTGGTTAATTCCTGAAATAGAGCCTAGAAAAATATAGCCTCTAAAAAATGGGGAACCATTTTTAAAAATGCAAACATGGTCAGGAAGAAGTACTGACATTAATTCTGATGGAAATAATAATGATAAAATAAGATAAAATCCTCCTGCCTAAAATTAACAAATTAGGATTGACAGGCCCAAATAATCTCCGCAAAACTCAAAATGAGTATAATAGGAACTTAAAGTGTTACAGTTAAATTTCAAAATGAAAAATAATTATTTTTCCAGCCAAGATTTATTCCACTGATAAACTCCTATAGAAATAACCAAAGTTACAGCTAAGGAAGGTCCTTTCTCTCCCTCTCCCACCTTATCATTCCATTTTCACAAACACACACACACACACACACACACACTTCTGTTGCACCTCAATTCTGATAACTTGGTAAACTCTGGGTACAGTATAGAATGGTCCTGCAAAAACAGCAGCCACCTTTACCCAAATAAGCACATTTTTTCTCCCTAGTATTTCTGTTTCAGCCTCATTTTTTGTTGCCTTTTAGAATAATCCTTGCTCATAGCCTGACATTGTACCCCTCTATTTATTCTTAGGTTCTGTATGATTCAACCTAATGATTTTCCCTCAAAGCCAAATTAAAATATTCATATTAACATTTAATGTACACAATTTTTTGTCATAATTTAAATTTTATGTGGTACATTGTTTTGGTGGTTTCATGTTTCTTTCTTGAATTTCTTCCAGAAATTCAATGTTTCTCAGTGTTTCAGGGGGGGTCTCTGTTGGAGACTCACCTCCACATGTCAGAGGAATGAAAAAAGATCTACATCACAAAAAATGGAGAAAGTCAAAGAATATAAAAATGATGACAGTTTTTATCTCTTGAAAGGAAGCTATAGTGATAAGTATCATATTAAAAAATCAGTGATGTCATTGAAAATTCTCAAGCCAAGGTGTACCAAATACATAACAGTGTCCACCCTGGGGGATGAGGAAAGCAGAGGCATTCCTAGATTTGTAAACTTAGAAATAAGATCTGAGAGGGGCTGAGGTTGTGGCTCTACAGTAGGGTGCTCGCCTAGCATGTGCAAGGCACTGGGTTCAATCCTCAGCACCACATAAAAATAAATAAAATAAAATAATGACATTGCGTCCAACTACAACTAAAAAATATTTTTTTTAAAAAAAGAGAAATAAGGTCTGAGATGTCCACTTTTAAAAATATTCTTGCACTTTTCACTTTATGAGTGTGTGAGCTTCTTATTGGCTTGTCTGGGTCTCCATTTGGTTAGAGTGGAAAGAATATAAGGAATATCACAAAAGAAAGGAAAAAAAGGGATTAAGGAAATATTCAACTTTTACTTTGGGGAATGCAAAGAAAGACCACCATGAGGATTCCCTGGGCCCTCCTTCTTGGTGACAGGAAAGCTCAGCTCAGCACAGGGGCCTCACAAGCTGTTCATCCCCTGAACAGTACCCCAGCTTCACTGGTTCCTTTTAACTTTTTAGTTTTAATTGGACTGTTTTCATTTTTCTTTCTTAAGAGCATTTTAAGGAACATTTGATTTGCCATGGCCTCCCTAAACCTGGACCTGGAGACTTGTGAATAGAAAGAAAGCCAGAGCATAGTAAGATTCTTACAAGATTATTAAACAGAATAAATGCTATGACCCTCTTTTCATTAATACATTCTCATTCATCAGAGTGTATTCATGTGAGACTCTTCATATTCATGAATGTACCCAAGAATAAATATATATGTAAAAGAATATGTTCTTTGATAATATATTCCTAACATATACATTATTTATGAATAGAATTAAAATAAGCATTCATCAATGGTAAGAATATATTTATGAAAAGAATATATTCTAAAGAAACAATCTTGTTGAAGAATACATTCATATGAATGAATTGATTTTATGCCCTATCAACTTGTTCCTTTCTTTTTTAGCCTCCTACTGCAACAGCAGAGAGCTGATGCAAATAATTTTGCCATTCTTTTGCATACTCATATGAAGGTAGCAGGAAAATAAGCCAACTTCAAAGGGTTAAAAGAATCACATTGGGCAACTTAGTAGATTGGCAGGCAGTGAACTCACTTTGTCTGTTGGCCTAGTTTGAGTGGGTTGTATGGCCATAGGACCTACGTAGCTGAAACTGATGACTCCAAAACAGAAATTAGGGGTAAAAAACCTGAATGGTAGGGCACACAGTGAAACAAAAAAGTGTTGTTACAGGGCTGGGTCTTTCTGAGAAACTGAAGTAGCACAAAACTCCCCCATTCAAACCTTGATTCTTGTGATAGAGTCAGCAAGATTTTCAAACATGTTTGTTACTCAGAGTGACAAACTCATTGTTTATTAGAAGGGGAAAAGAAGACATCTTCAAGGGAGAGAGAGGGTTGGTTCTCTCAGAGAGGAGAGGGACAGCATGCCCCTCCTGTACTCTATTTTTGGGGGATCCCAGAGAAGTTTCCAGAGAGTCCTGGCCAGGTTCACCTCTTGACTTTTGAATAACAGCAAGATAGTATCAGACTTTCCAGTCCCCACTGCAATAAGAACTCAAAGTCACTTTGGCTCATGCTGACTGATTTTAAAATGGATTCTTAACCATAAATTCTTACAGATTTTATGGTTAGGGGGAATTATTCTTATCTCCCTGAATTCTAAGATCTGGTCTATGAAGGGGGTCACAAAAGTCTGCCCTTCAAGATAACTTGGGTTCCTCTTACCGACATTATTTGGGGCCTGCATTTCTCCTGCAGATAACAGGTAGTTTGCTGAGGAATATGACATACTTTGTCCATTTAATCCAGGCAGGGCTGCAGGTAATTTGCCTCTTAGAAAACAAAGCATGTGGTGATCAGCACAGCAGGTCCATTTTATAGAATTACTCCCTTAGCCTCATGTTCCCACCATTCCCATCTGTCTGTCCCCTATTGGTATGAGGGTTCTAGAGTCAGCAAGAGTGGAAGGAAGCTTGCTTGGGAGATATGACTAACTGACACCACCCAGCAATATTCCCTGGGACCAAGTACAGGCCACAAGAATTGGCAAAGCTGCAAACTTCCACACTGAAAGCTACCAGGGCATTGGGCCCACAGAGATACCTGCAAATGCCCCATTGTGCAACTCAGGACAGTGACAATAATGTCCCAACCATACACCCAGAACCCCAGGAAGGCATAGGAGATCCACATTTTTGCCCTCTTACAGATAACCCTTATGAGGGGAAGAGAAACTGTCATGAGACTAAACATTGCCTCACTGCCTGAAATACTGTGAACACAAGAGTAGACTAAACATGGATTGGACAGGATATTGAGTAATCAACATTGATTATACTCTTCAAAGTTACTAACTTTGAATTTTCTATTTACACAATTGGTAGAGGCTAAGATGACAAGATCAGTTTTGGTTAAGTAGAATAACATGAGTTAATTTAGTGACCCCTCTCCACTACCCAAGCTCACCAATATACATTTCTGATACCAAGTAGAATAACATGAGTTAATTTAGTGACCCCTCTCCACTACCCAAGCTCACCAATATACATTTCTGATACCAAGTAGAATAACATGAGTTAATTTAGTGACCCCTCTCCACTACCCAAGCTCACCAATATCCATTTCTGATATCAGTAGTGTTATTTAGTGGTCTACATATGAGAAAATGTGTTTAAAATAATATATAAATTATTGCTTTTCCTGGGCATTCTGAGATAATTAAGTATAATTTAAAAATTTTCATACAGATTATCTGCCGCATTGAATGTTAAATAAATCTTTTCTATTCTGCACAGTTATAAAAAGACAGAGGCATGCCTTTTAAATGATTGAGTTTGATAGTTTCTTGTGTGTGTGTGTGTGTGTGTGTGTGTGTGTGTGTGTGTGTGTTACTATAATTGGAACCCAGGGCACTTTACCTCTGGCTGTACCTTCAAACCTTTAATTCTGAGACAGCGTTTAAGTTGTCCAGGCTTGCCTCAGACTTGTAATCTTCCTTCCTCGGCTGGGATTGCAGGAATGTATCATCATGCCCAGTGATATTTTCTTTTTTATTTTCTTTTCCAAAATCCTTCTTAGAATTTGGGAAAAAAAGAAAAGGAAAGGAAAAAGAAAGAAAGAAAAAGGAAAAAAAGTTTCTAAGAAGTGTTATTTATCTTTCTTCTTTCTTTCTTTCTTTCTTTCTTTCTTTCTTTCTTTCTTTCTTTCTTTCTTTCTTTCTTTCTTTCTTTTTGTGGTGCTGGGAATCAAACCCAGGGCCTTGTGCATACAAGGCAAGCACTCTACCAGCTGAGCTATATCCTCAACCCCTATCCTTATTTTGATATATTTAGACTGTGAAGAATCTTTGTGTTCAACCTAAGAGCTGCCAAGGCCCCTGTGTAGTATTTTTTGACGCCAGAAGAAAACATTTGGAGGACTTTGGAGAAAGTTGGAATGTTTTTATTGTTCACATACTCCTGGGAGGTGTCAGGCCAGAAAAAAAATGGAGGGCCACTTTTCCCTTTTAAGCAGGAAACAACGCATATAGAATAGGTTGTTTGCCAACTGTATATATGGGCCTCTTCAGATGTTTCATAAGACTTTACTTCACATCCATGGTAATTCTGTTCTGATCCCCACATAAAGACTAGAGCAAATGGAAGTAGTCATTTTCCCTACTGCTTGTCCTCATAACACATTCTCAGAGTTCTTCTTAGGTTATCTTCTGGAAAAATAAGACTTCTAGGCTTGTGTTCATCCTAACACTTGGAAAAAAACCCAAAAATATATGAATGGACACCAGGCATCCAAATGCACTGAAGCTCCAAAGCTTTGTGTCCCAACAAAAGAAAATTTAAAGTCAGACAACAAAAGGCATGCACAAGAATTTATTATAGGAGAAATTAAAGTGAAATAAGGTTTGAAACCTCAAACAGAGAGTACTCTCAAGGGAGAGAGCTGGCCATCTCTGAGCAGAAAATGATGAAGGAAATAATGTTGTTTCCAAATTTATTAGAGGTTGACAATTGCCTTGAGAACTTGGGACCACCTTCTTCATTAGTTACCAATCAGGTGTTCAACTCCTCCTCCAGGTCAGGCAGTGGAGTTTTTTGACCTTAGTTGGTCCGCTCTGGAACTGTCATATAGTCATCTTATTCAGGAGCTTCATCTAGAAATCAGTCTTATGTTAATGTCAGCACAAGTAAACAATCCCCCTGTTGAAATAGAAGACACTTGGGGCCATCACTCATAGTTTTATCTTGACCTATATGGGCCCTGTCAAGAGTTAGTCCCATACATTTTTTTCTTGATGTATTTCCCCAGTTAGTTACCCAAGTAGCTCCTTTTGCTTCTGTTTACTCATTCTCAAGGTACCTAATGTACCTAATGTTTTATCTACAGGTTTTTTTGCAAGTTATTTACTCATCTGCCTTGACAGAAATGTAAAGAAACTTTAAGAGCAACTTAAAGTAAACTTATGACCTTGCTATGCATTTGACTGCTCATCACTAACTACTACCTAACACTGGCATAATGTCAACTCTAGAAGCAGTGTGTATATCATTGCAGTTAATGATTCATGCAATGAGTGCTTCCATGAGTATAAATGTATATCAACATTATCATAGTCACTGTGAACTGGTTCTATGTTTATAAAATATAAATTTATATGGTGTTAATAAAAGTGACCAAAAAGGTACGGTGACAGGACTGATTCAAAACTGTCAGAACTGAAACTAAGTATGTCTGTCTCTTATCAAGTCAACCACATAGTTAATTTTTTTTTTTAATTTTTTTATTGTTGGTTGTTCAAAACATTACATAGTTCTTGACATATCATATTTCACACTTTGATTCAAGTGGGTTATGAACTCCCATTTTTACCCCGTATACAGATTGCAGAATCACATCAGTTACACTTCCATTGATTTACATATTGCCATACTAGTGTCTGCTGTATTCTGCTGCCTTTCCTATCCTCTACTATCCCCCCTTCCCTCCCCTCCCCTCCCCTCTTCTCTCTCTACCCCCTCTACTGTAATTCATTTCTCCCCCTTGTATTATTTTTCCCTTTCCCCTCACTTCCTCTTGTATGTAATTTTGTATAACCCTGAGGGTCTCCTTCCATTTCCATGCAATTTCCCTTCTCTCTCGCTTTCCCTCCCACCTCTCATCCCTGTTAAATTAATTGATAAGGACTCTCTACTCTATTTTTCATACAATCTATTTATTATTTGTTCCTTTAAAGGCACAACAGATTAAGTACTAGTCATCTCCGAATTCTTAAATGTATTTAATCTACCTTATATTGAGGTGGGTTCATTTGAAATGTTTTTTATAGAAGTTTCTAATAAAAATTACCATGATATTCTTAAATGAGAGAAATTCCCTGAAATGTTACCCAACACAAGTCTACATAGAAAAACATATTAACTCCAGGAATATTTTATTTTCATACATACATACATACATATATGTATTAGTTGTAGTGTTATGCTCGAATTCAGGACCCCCAAAAGACCACCAGAGACCAAGATCAATGTAAGCAGCAAAGAGGTGTTTATTGCAAGCTAGCTCCGTCCTCCGAAAGCACACAGCAACTGGTGATGCTGAGAGGCCCTGAGCCCAGGGTTTGCAGCAATTTTATACACTCTTTGGGGAAGGCAGGGACTTCACATACATCATAGCATCTCTTAGCAAATCATCACACACTGTGGGAAAATCATAAAACAACTCTAAAACATGATTAGCACATTCACTGGTGGGAACAAGTTGGGTAGGGGTGATTGGTTAGTACAAAAGAGGGATTCATTTGAACTGATTGGTTTAAGCCATGAGGGGTGTACCTGCTGAACTACATGGTTTCCCAACATGTTATCAACCACCATAAACTACTGGAAGGCTCATCTGGCATCCCAGGTATTTTCCCTGTCTCATGCTGATTGATGGTTGCTAGGGGGTTGCTAAGGGTCCTCACCTAGCCTGACTGAATCAGGGACATCTGGCTCTGAAGATCTCTCCTGTTATTTGTAGATAAACAACTCAGCAGAGTGGGTATATGCCTAGGAGTGGTCTGTGGGTCATGCCCCCTTCCTTGGACGGGCTTTGCTCTGAGGTAGAGGCTGGTTTCTCATATCTACACACCTTTATAGATTTTCTATTGACCATTTGTCCAATCATAGGACTCATTACTCTAAAAAGATGTATTCTTGATCTTCTTGCCGCAAATGCTTTGACCTGCTTCTTCAGAGGTATATTTTTACTCATTGTTTGATAAAGATACCATTTTCAATTATCTGTAACTATAAAGACTTAAGTCCTGTGTTTACTTCAAGAGTAATGCCATTAAAAAAGAAAGTATTTTATCTCCCTTTTTATGCTACTCCCTTTGCCAAAGAATAATTTCCCCTAAAAAAATAAAATGATCGTTCTCATAAATATAAAATGTGTGTCACAGATTTTATTTATCTCCTTAATTAATGAGAAATCTGGCAAGATGTTATAACCAATTTGAAAAGAAACCCCAAAAGCAGACAATATAAGGCCATTAGAAATGCAGAAAGGAATTGGCCTAAAAGATGTGAAACTGGCAAACTTTCATAAGAAGGGCAGTTATCAATTGTATTCCCACCAGACAATTCATTTGCATGTCTATGAACAGGAATCATTTGCATTGCTTTTATTTTCTTGAAACCTACAGAGTATATAATAGCTCAAAAGCAAGGAAAGCAAGAGGTAACCCCAAAGGAGGTGATGTCAAGACACCCAGTTTCAAGGCACTTATAATTTTTCCTGAACTTTGCTTCTATAATTATTAATCACATGTAAACACAAGCAAATTACACCATTTGGCTACGTTAAGAGTGGTTCAAATTCCTAAAGTGAATTTTATTCGAATAAATTTGTGTTTGTTTTTTTTTAAAGCCCTCTCAGATGTTAAAGATGTCCTTTTAGAGAACTGCATTTTTTAAACAGACTGAATTTCAAGCCTACCAATCTAAACTTGACTTGGCAATGGCTTCCTCATGCTCAGAGTGGAGGGGGTGGGGGACTGGGACCTCCTTCAGTGACTGGCACTAAAAAAGATAGGAGTGGAGGTGGCCCACTCTGGCCTGTATAACACAGGCTCACTAGATCTACATATGCACATTTCTTGCCTTTTGTCACTTCCCTTCTCTTCAATAGTAATTCTGCAACTATTCAGGGATTCCAGAGATAGAACTTTTGAAACAATTGAGTTTCTTCTGTCTTCCTTCAAAGCTGGCTTTGAATAAAACCCATTTTTCTATCAATTTGACTCCAAATACTTCTGGAACAGAGGGTGAGATGGCCTAACCTCTTCCTCCCTAGACAGAATCTTGTACAGACAGGTAAAACAATCAATAAAACTTACACACTGAAATTTTTTTTCTTTAGTAATTCTATTAGAGAAATACTAATTTTTTTAAAGAATTGCTTTCTTACAACAATTTTATATTTCTAATTGAAAATTACTGAGTATAAGAATAATCTCAAAATAAGCAGTTTTATTATAAGGAAAAAAATGGTGAATTATAGCTCAATTCAAAAGAAAAATATTTTCCATTACTTAAATTCTATTCTAAAATTATACTAATAATATTTAGTAAGGTTGTAGTAATATGTAGATTAGTGTTCTTATCATATTTTATTGGGGCATATTAACTTGTATAGATCAAAATATGACTGCATATTTTACTTGGTGAGAAGACAGCTGTTACTGAATACAATCTCACAACCTGTTTTGATCTTAAATTGAGAAACCAGCCTCTACCTCAGAGCAAAGCCCGTCCAAGGAAGGGGGCATGACCCTTGTCCTTGGAAAGACCCACAGAGCACTCCTAGGCACATACTCACCCTGCTGAGTTGTTTATCTACAAATAACAGGAGAGATCTGTGAAGCCAGGTGTCCCTGATTCAGTCAGGCTAGGTGAGGACCTATAGCAACTCCCTAGTAACCACCAATCAGCATGAGACAGAGAAAATACCTGGGATGCCAGATGACCCTCCCAGTAGTTTATGGTGGTTGATAACATGTTGGGAAACCATGTAGTTCAGCACGAACACCCCTCATGGCTAAACCAATCAGTTCAAATGAATCCCTCTTTTGTACTAACCAATCACCCCTACCCAACTTGTTCCCACCAGTGAATATACAAATCATGTTTTAGAGTTGTTTTATGATTTTCCCACAGTGTGTGATGATTTGCTAAGAGATGCTATGATGTATGTGAAGTCCCTGCCTTCCCCAAAGAGTGTATAAAATTGCTGCAAACCCTGGGCTCAGGGCCTCTCAGCATCACCAGTTGCTGTGTGCTTTCGGAGGACGGAGCTAGCTTGCAATAAACACCTCTTTGCTGCTTACATTGATCTTGGTCTCTGGTGGTCTTTTGGGGGTCCCGAATTCGAGCATAATAAAATGACCATCAGCTTTTGTCTCCATTAAGTCACCTTTAATGTGATAATTTCATCCAACACTGAGAATCCTCTTAGATCCTCCATGAAATGAAGAGAAAGTTACTTGTGCAGATTCTCTGTAGGTGTGAGCTTGGTTAACCCCCCTAAGCCCCTACTTTCCCATGTTTAAAATGAATATAATATAAAATCACCTTCATAAGGTTGTTGTTTCCTTACATGAGATAATCTATTTAACATGCTTTATAAGGGATTTGGCATTGATCATTTGTTTACTGTTGTTATCATTGCTTTCATAGCTGAAGTACTGAGTATACCAACAATGACGAGACCATATGTGACAAAACTCTGACTCTCAGAATCATACCCAACTCCTGGCTTCTCATCCAAATGTGCTTTTCTAAGTTCACTAAAACATACCCTCTTTGCTTAGTTCACCTCCAGCTTTCCCAAACCAACAGCCTCCTATCAGAGCACACCTGGAGCCTGCCCTTTCTCCACATTCCTGTCTGCACAAGAGACAATTGTTGGACTCTTTGCATAGTAAGCTCTTAATAAGTAACTTTTGATGGCTCCCATTTGTGGTGATCCTTATGTATTTCTACAGAGTTCTAAGACAAGCTGAGAACATGGTTCATGCCTATTTACCCAATGTCCTGCCCTTTGCTGCCTGGGACCACATCTGATTTTCCTTGGCATGCTTAATGTTTGGCACATGCCAAATCAGTGCTAAATATATTTTTCTGAGTGGTTTAGTAGCATGGCTCAAAGTCCCCAAATCTGCATTTTTCACATCTTCTAATTCCTGAACTAAATTCATGAAAAATTGATATTGGATTCTTCTACCTCATTGCAAAAAGAAAATAAAAGGCAGGAAGAAAGCAGAGAAGCAAAATATTTGCTCTGGAGATGAAATGGAGTAGAAAAAGTGATAATATGACTGTGACTTTTCTAGCTGGACTATGGAAAGGTACTTTCAAGTTTTATAAGGCCTGAAGTATAAGCAGTTTGAGGTCCTCCACAATGCAAACAAACCAGATTTAGATGCAGACTTTGAAAGAAGTCAGAGGCCAAACAGAGGCTTCACGTTTAAACTGCCCAAGCTTCCAGAAGAATCTGCTTTTGGATCTATTACTGGGCAATGAAAAGTTTGTGACATAAAGACACTTACATCTTACCTGACTCAACTATGGCACTAAAATCATGGCAAATCACTAAACACAGCAAATCAGTCCAAGACCCTACTAAAAATCTTAGGGGACAAGAAGAATAGCCATACCATGTACCTACAGCAATAAACATTATTGAGCACACTCTGAATCTTTTTCCAATGATATGTTTAGAATTAGTCTTATAAGTTACCCTCCCTTCCTTGCACCATTTCTCCTTTCCTTCCTTCTTTCTTTTTTCTTTTACCTAGACTATTCATTATACCTTACAAAATACCTTGACAAAGCAATATTCAAAATTGCCCTTCTTTGCCTCAAACACAGAACATTCATCTGTGGTCTGGGGAGAAATATTAGAATAGAAAGAAGCATTGGGAAAATGCAATAACCCTCCTGTAAATCTCAATTCCTAACTTGCAATTGTTCTAGCAGGTCTTTTTATTGCTTTCTTTAATGGCAACTCCAGAGCTCAGCTGCAAATTTTCTCTGCTTTGGGAGATGTTTGCTATTTTTCTTTGCATCAACTGAATTGTTTAATCACTTTGGTAAAGTTCACAAACACAATTCTTTGGTATAATAAAAAAAATGCACATAAAGCAAAGGCACACAAGATAGAGAGATTTAAAACACCATTATTTTGTTTAGAGTTTTATCTCTGTGTCCCTAATTGCTTAGAAACAGATATGAAAAATACAATAAAGGGGCTCTAGTAGTTATGTTTACGTTTGCTTGCATTAAATCTTTTAGCTATGAAGTATAAGATAAGGTTTCTATTGTTTCTTATTTTCTATATTCAGACTTTTCATATCAAATCTTTTCACAATTATGCAAATAAATAAATAAATAAATAAGTGGTATGGTTTGGATGTGAGGTGTCCCCCAAAAGCTCACTTGTGAGACAATGCAAAAAGTTTTGAAGGACAAATGATTAGGTTATAGTTTTAACCTAATCAGTGAAATGATCCCTGATTGGATTAACTGGGTGGTGGCTGTAGCCAGGGGTGTGTGGCCAAAGGAAGTGGTTCATTGGGGCCTGGCTTTAGGGTGTATATTTTTTTTTTGTATCTGGCAAGTGTAGACTCTCCCTCTGCTCACTGATCACTATGTGAACTGCTTCCCTCGGCCACACTCTTCAACCATGGTGTTCTGCCTCACCTTGAGCATCTAAGCATGGAGCTGACCTTCTATAGACTAAGACCTCTGAAACCATGAGCCCTTCAATAAACCTTTTATCCTCTACAATTTTGCTGGTCGGGTCCTGTAGTCACAGAAGAGAAAAAACTGACTAAAACAATAAGTAAATATATTCATATAAACATTATTGAGCACACGATAATCCTCTTTCCAATGATCTGTTTAGAGTTAGTCTTATATGCATATATGTGAGTACATATACAATGATGTGTTTAGAGTTAGTCTTATTTGTTAGATATATATCTATATCTATATCTATATCTATATCTATATCTATATCTATATATATTAGAACTGATATGCTTATAATGAAGCACAAACTCCCCAAGATCATAAATCCTTCTTCTCAGTTTCTCTGTTAGGTACGTTAGTCAGTGAGCAGGTGGGTAGAAGAAAGTCAAGGAATGGCAGTAGTATTCACTAAACACATCAAACACATGAATTAAGAAAATTCATGAGTCTCAAAACTGAGACAGAGCATTATTGGACAGGCATTGAAAGAAGGGGAGCTAAATTGTCCAACCTTTTCCAATTCTTAGATAATTATAATCCCTTAAGGGAACTATTACTTAAAATCAGGGGGAGGGGCTGGGGTTGTGGCTCTGCGGTAGAGTGTTCGCCTAGCATGCTCAAGGCCCTGGGTTGGATTCTCAACACCACATAAAACTAAATAAACAAAATAAAGGTATTGTGTCTAACCAAAAAATATATATTTAAAAAAAATTAGGGGGAACCTTATCAGAACAGACAAACTTTAGGAAAATGGGGCCTGATACTTCAGATCTGTTCCCAGCTATAGTAAATTATAATCCCCTAAGGGAACAAGTGGTTCCAGACCACATTACCACTATCTCTTGTGACCAGGTTGCCAGGACTATCCCTTAGCATTGAAACCATGTCACAACCACCATTTTGTGACTAGGACATCATGACCCTCAGCTAGGAAATTTACTAAAGTCTATACCAAGGAGTACAAGAAAATAGAACAAAGACAACAACTCAAACTCCTTAAAAATCCTTGATTCTGTAAAGGTCACATTATTTACTTTTCCAAATGCTTATCGCTCATATTCCCTCTTTTCCAAATAAACTCTTGACTCTTACTGTGTGCAAATTGCCTGAAATCCTTCCTTCAATACTGCAAGAACCAGAGGCTAAGGATTCTCATAGTCATGCTGTTATGCTCCAATTCGGGACCCCCAAAAGACCACCAGAGACCAAGATCGATGTAAGCAGCAAAGAGGTGTTTATTGCGAGCTAGCTCGGTCCTCCGCGAGCGCACACACAGCAACTGGTGACACTGAGAGGCCCTGAGCCCAAGGTATGCAGCAGTTTTATACATTCTTTGGAGAAGGCAGGTACCCCCACATACATCATAGCATCTCTTAGCAAATCATCACACACTGCAGGAAAATCAAATAACAACTCTAAAACATGATTAGCACATTCACTGGCGGGAACAAGTTGGGTAGGGGTGATTGGTTAGTACAAAAGGGGTATTCATTTGAACTGATTGGTTTAAGCCATGAGGGGTGTACCTGCTGAACTACATGGTTTCCCAACACGTTATCAACCACCATAAACATCTGGCATCCCAGGTATTTTCTCTGTCTCATGCTGATTGGTGGTTGCTAGGGGTTTGTTATGTGTCCTCACCTAGCCTGACTGATTCAGGGACACCTGGCTCCACAGATCTCTCCTGTTATTTGTAGATAAACAGGTCATGCCCCCTTCCTTGGACAGGCTTTGCTCTGAGGTAGAGGCTGGTTTCTCACCCCTATTTTCCATATTTGGTGTCTCTTTATTGTCAGTGAGAGGTGAATATGGGCAACTGAATCAAATTTATCTTCCAGCTCCACTATTAAATTTTTATTTTAGAATATTTTCCAAGTATAACTTTAATTTTCTAATTTTGTTCAGTTGCTTACTCTCTTTTTTTTCAGGGAAGCGTCTCATATGTGTAATACATGAATAACTTTGAGGATACTAATTAGAATTTTTAATGAAACAATTCTCTTCTGCTCCCTGAATTATCAATTATTCCTTAGGGGGTCAATTTTCATTTTCCCTACCTTGGTATTTCTCTTTCATCTTTTCTTCTTTATGCAGTGTTCTCTGGTTAAACATTTATTTTTTAAAATCAAGGATTAAAAAATCAAGTTGAGAAGAGAGGGAGTGAAGTGGCATTTGCCTAGCATATCACAAGAGAGAGGAAATGTACTATTTTCCAGAGAATTAGGGGAGGCTAAAGCAGATATTAGGAAGATAATGGCCCCCAAGTTCCCAACCAGAGTTGCCTCTGAGTAATAATAAGTGAGAATAGGGGTTATCCTTCTTTCTTCTTTCACTATCTAAACAGATAAATTTTTCCCTAAGAATATTTTCCTCAAGTTAGAAGTCTGTATGGGAACCCTCTTCACAGGAGCTGAGCATACCCATAAGCTCTACATATGAGTTATCACCTCTTTGGAAGTCAAATCCCTAAAAACCAAAACCATTCACCTCTCCAGCTTACAATCACACTATTATGATTTTACTATTCCACTATCTTCATCAACATAATTCCAGAAGATTTGACAAGGAATATAAAAGCTATAATTAAATTCATTGTTCATTTATTCCTAAAATTTTCTGAAGAACCCATTCATTGTCCCTTGAATAGAAAACATGAAAACATAGCTATGGTGCAAATTCTAGACTGAGGCTTCCAGACTAGCTCACACTCATTTTTTTTTGTGGGGGGAGGGGGCCAGGATTGAACTCAGAGGTATTTAACCACTGAGCAACATCCCCAACACTTTTTTGTATTTTATTTAGAGACCGCATCTCACTGAGTTGCTTAGCACCTCACTTTTGCTGAGGCTGGCTTTGAACTCGGATCCTCCTGCCTTAGCCTCCTGAGCCACTGGGATTACAGGCATATGCCATGATCCTCTGCTATTAGGGTGCCATCTATGTTACAGAAACTACTAAGAATCCCATCAGTGGATGAGCTCCAGTTACATAGTCATCATCATAAAAGATAAGCCTTTCTCTGTATAATTTTTTCTGTCCCAGATGTAGTTCATGTCACAAAGAAAAGGCACATATATGTGTTTATTCTGCCATTTCCACTAGATGATTGAATGGTGGCCCCAGAGTTTGTGAATTTGTCATAAGCTTGATTTTTCTTGTATTTTTAAAAGACAAATTTATGTTTGAAGATACCAAGTGGAATATTTTTTCTAAACAAGAATCTCTACATTTATAAATGATACTAAGAAGTGATGCCACAACTTTTCTTCAGACCTGTCTTTAGTCTGCTTTCTGTTGGTACAACAAAATACTAAAGACTAAGTGATTGATTTTTTTAAGAGGTTTATTTAGCTCACAGTTCTGTAGACAATGGCATCAGCTCAACATCTGGTGAAGGTTCTGGTGAGGGCATCACATGGTGAGAGAAAGCATGCAAGTTAGGGTATCTTTTTCTCTTCTTATAAAGTCACAAATGTCATCATGGAGTCCCTACATTTATGCCCTCACCTAATCCTAATTACCTCCCAAAGGCCCCATCTCCAAATACCATTCACATACATGTTTAAGATAAATTTCTAATGCACAAACTTTTTAGAAAAAACTGTTATTAACTTTATTTTTTTTAAATTCATGACAGCAGTGGAATGCATTACAATTCTTATTACACACATAGAGCATGATTTTTCATATCTCTGTATATAAAGTATGTTCACACCAATTTGTGCCTTTTTACATGTACTTTGTGTTTTTTGCATTATAATTTTAATACACATATATACAACGATTTTTCATATATCTGTTTGTATATAAAGTATGTTGACACCCAATTCAAGTCTTCATACATGTACTTTGTATAATGATATCCATCACATTCCACCATCTTTGCTAATCCCCAGTCCCCTCTCTTTCCCTCCCACCCCTCTTCCCTATCTAGAATTCATCTAATCCTCCCATGCTCTCCCTCCCTACTCCACTATGAGTCAACCTCCTTATATCAGAGAAAACATTAGGCATTTGTTTTGGGGGTATTGGCTAACTTCACTTAGTAGTATCTTCTCCAGTGCCATCCATCTACCTGCAAATGCCATGATTTTGTTCTTTTTTAATGCTGAGTAAAATTCCACTGTGTATATATGCCACATTTTTTTATTCATTCATCCACTCAAGGGCATCTAGGTTGGATCCACAGTTTAGCTATTGTGAATTGTGCTGCTATAAACATTGATGTGGCTATGTCCCTGTAGTATGCGGTTTTAAAGTCCTTTGGGTATAGTCCGAGGAGAGGTTCCATTCCCAGATTTCCAAGGAGTCTCCATACTGCTTTCCAGATTGGCTGCACCAATTTGCAGTCCCACCAGCAATGTATGAGTGTACTTTTCCCCCCACATCCTCACCAGCACTTATTGTTGTTTGTCTTCATACTATCTGCCATTCTGACTGGAGTGAGATGATATCTTAAGAGTAGTTTTGATTTGCATTTCTCTGATTGCTAGAGATGCTGAGCATTTTTTCATATATTTGTTGATTGATTGTATAACCTCTTATGAGAAGTGTCTGTTTAGGTCCTTGGTCCATTTCTTGATTGGGTTATTTATTTTTTTGTTGTTCAGCTTTTTGAGTTCTTTATATATCCTAGAGATTAGTGCTCTATCTGATGTGTGAGGGGTAAAATTTGCTCCCAGGATGTAAGCTCTCTGTTCACCTCACAGATTGTTTCTTTTGCTGAGAAGAAACTTTTTAGTTTGATTCCATCCAATTTATTGATTCTTGGTTTAATTCTTGCATTATAGGAGTCTTATTAAGGAAGTTGGGGCCTAATCCCACATAAGGAGGATTAGGGCCTACTTTTTCTTCTATTAGACACAGAGTCTCTGGTTTAATTCCTAGGTTCTTGATCCATTTTGAGTTAAGTTTTGTGCATGGAGAGAGATGGGGATTTAATATGATTTTGTTGCATATGGATTTCCAGTTTTCCCAGCCCCATTTGTTGAAGATGCTATCTTTTCTCCAGTGCATATTTTTGGCACCTTTGTCTAATATAAAATAATTGTAATTTTGTGTGTCAATCTCTGTGTCTTCTATGTTGTACCATTGATCTATCAGCCTGTTTTGGTACCAATACCATGCTGTTTTTGTTACTATTGCTCTGTAGTATAGTTTCAGGGCTGGTATAGTGATTCCACCTGCTTCACTCTTTCTGCATAGGATTTTAGGATTGCTTTAGCTATTCTGGGTCTCTTATTTTTCCAGATGAATTTCATGATTGCTTTTTCTATTTCTATGAGAAATGCCATTGGGATTTTGATTGGAATTGCATTAAATATGTATAGTGCTTTTGATAGTATGGTCTTTTTGATAATATTAATTCTGCCTATCCAAGAGCAGGGTAGATTTTTCCATCTTCTAAGGTCTTCTTTGATTTCTCTCTCTTTAGGGTTCTGTAGTTTTCATTGTATAGATCTTTCACCTCTTTTGTTAAGTTGATTCCCAAGTATCTTTTTTTTTTTTTTGAGGTTATTTTGAATTGGGTAGTTTTCCTCTTTTCCTTCTCAGAGGATTTGTCACTGATATACAGAAATGCCTTTGATTTATGAGTGTTTATTTTATATCCTGCTACTTTGCTGAATTCATTTACTAGTTCTAGAAGTTTTCTGGTGGAGTTTTTGGGTCTTCTAGGTATAGAATAATATCGTCAGCAAATAGAGCTAATTTAAGTTCTTCTTTTCCTAAATATATCCCTTTATTTTCTTTCGTCTCTCTAATTGCTCTGGCCAGTGTTTCAAGAACTATGTTGAATAGAAGTGGTGAAAGAGAGCATCCCTGTCTTGTTCCAGATTTTAAAGGAAATGCCTTCAATTTTTCTCCCTTTAGAATGATGTTGCCCTGAGGCTTAACATAGATAGCCTTTACAATGCTGAGATATGTCCCCTAGTTTTTCTAGTGTTTTGCACATAAAGGGGTGCTGTATTTTGTCAAATGCTTTTTCTGTGTCTATGGAGATAATCACATGATTCTTATCTTTAATCTATTGATGTGATGAATTACATTTATTGATTTCCATATGTTGAACCAACTTTCTATCCGTGGGATGAATCCCACTTGATCATGGTGCACACTCTTTTTTATATGTTTTTGTATTCAATTTGTCAGAATTTTATTGAGAATTTTTGCATCTATGTTCATTAGAGATATTGGTCTGAAGTTTTCTTACTTTGAACTGTCTTTGTCTGCTTTTGGAATCAGGATGATATTGGCCTCATAGAATGAGTTTGGAAGTGCTCCCTCTTTTTCTATTTCCTGAAATAAATTGAAGAGTACTGATATTAGTTCTTCTTTAAAGGTCTTGTAGAACTCGGCTGTGTATCCATCCGGTCCTGAGCTTTTCTTGGTTGGTAATCTTTTGATGGCTTCTTCTATTTCCTCACTTTATATTGGTCTGTTTAAGTTGTCTATATCTTCCTGAATCAACCTGGGCAGATTATATGACTTACGAAATTTGTCGATGCCTTCAATGTCTTCTATTTTATTAGAGTATAATGTTTCAAAATAATTTCTAATTATACTCTGTATTTCTGTAGTGTCTGTTGTGATATTGCCTTTTTCATCATGTATGCTGGTAATTTGAGTTCTCTCTCTCCTTCTCTCTGTTAGCATGGCTAAGGGTCTGTCAATTTTATTTAAGTTTTCCAAAGAACCAACTTTTTGTTTTGTCAATTTTTTCAATTGTGTCTTTTGTTTTGATTTCATTGATTTCAGCTCTAATTTTAATTATTTCTTGCCTTCTACTGCTTTTGCTGCTGATTTGTTCTTCTTTTTCTAGGGCTTTGAGATGTCGTGTGAGGTTGTTTATTTGTTGACTTTTTCTTCTTGTAAGGAATGAACTCCATGCAATGAATTTTCCTCTTAGTACTGCTTTCATAGTGTCCCAGAGATTTCAATATGTTGTGTCTGTGTTCTCATTTACCTCTAAGAATTTTTTAATCTCCTCCTTGATGTCTTCTTACTGAATAACCCATTGCTCATTCAGTAGCATATTGTTCAGTCTTCATATGATGCAGAAACTTTTATTTATTTATTTATTTATTTAATTTTGTTGTTGATTTCCAATTTCATTCCATATGATCTGATAAAATGCATGGTAGTATCACTACTTTTTTGTATTTGCTAAGAGTTGTTTCATGGCATAGTATATGGTCTATTTTAGAGACAGATCCATGTGCTGCTGAGATGTCTCTGCTTGATGCCAGTTGAAATATTCTATATATGTCAGTTAAGTCTAAGTTATTAATTATGTTATTGAGCTCTATAGTTTCACTATTCAACTTTTGTTTGGAAGATATATCCAGTGGTGAGAGAGGTGTAACACACAAACTTTTGGTGGACACATTGAAGCCATAGCAAGGTCTAACTCAATGATCTATTTGGGAGGTTCTTTGTCTAAGTTATTTCAACTATTGCAACTCAAAGTCACTCTTGCCTAAAAGTTGACTTTGGTCCCATACCTCACTGGAAATAAAAGTGGTCAGGTAGAAACTGTCATCTTTTCCAGTAGTACAACCAACACATTTATTATATTTGCCTTATGTTCTTCTCCATTTTTCTATTATCATGAAATAAATACCCCATCTCATATCAAAGGACACCACCCAGTGGGGTACAAGACCCTTTCTTCACCTGTCTTTCACAGACTATGATCATCTACTCCCTGTCATCTGTGACAG
Source organism: Spermophilus citellus (assembly GCF_964194105.1). Classification (NCBI taxonomy): domain Eukaryota; kingdom Metazoa; phylum Chordata; class Mammalia; order Rodentia; family Sciuridae; genus Spermophilus; species Spermophilus citellus. The sequence goes on along the minus strand of NC_138198.1, from coordinate 29,894,201 downwards.
TGAGTTGAGCATCTACTTGCTCTGCCCATTCTCAGACCTGGGATCACTTATGTGTAAGAAAAATGAACCCATCTCCAATTATAGTAAATTTAAATGTCAGTGGTGCTGACTGATGTTGGAAATACTGAGGAAGAGCCAGTATTGGAAATCAAGAGTTCCATTTTGGAACTTTTTGATTTTAAACTGTCTATTTGGCGTACAAATAACTCCACTTGTCTGGAAAAATTAAAATTGAAGTTACGATTTGGGGATTAGCAAGGGTAGTTGTTATTAAGAAGCAAGGGAAGTAGATAAGTTGAGAGTGTAATTATTCTGCATTCAATGAAGGAGATCCAGTTAAGGGGCAGCCACAATGTAAAATGACAATCAGAATCTGATAAGCAAGTTATTCTGGACATGTGAGTCAGAGGAAGTAAGTGTCATCATTAGAGTTTAGCTTCTCTGTTGGCCTAACCTAGATTTCAGATGCCTGGTAAGACTGTTATTCAAATGTCTCAGGAGTTTTCTTAATATCTAATTAATCCAGATTGCATCCAATGAGCATACTATAAATAATTTAGAAGAATGGGTAATACTTAGGAGCTTCATTAGAAATCACAGCTCTGCACTACTCACTCTCCAGGAACAGAAAAACTATTTAAGATGGTAGAATGCAAACTATTCATAACAAAGCAAACAAGCCAAGCTGTAATTAACATCAGCAATTGAATGTACTGCATAATGCATGACCCAGTCCAATAGCTATGGAGGACAGTCATGCTCTTTAAAAATGTACATGTTACCTTCCAACTCTCAGTTTATTGTTTATACACTGCTTCCCCACCTCCCAAGCAATTCAAGTTTTATAATACTATATTAATTAACACTAAATAGAAAATACAAATAATCTGATTATTTATTTATAGATTCAGAGTATTTTTTGAAAGTTGATGATTCTGGATATACTTTGAATTATGTTATGTCTACATGAAGAATAAGTATATCAACAGCAAAAATTATACTTTTGACATCAAAGAATGTATTGTAGGGCTGGGGTTGCGGCTCAGTGGTAGCACACTTGCCTGGCATGTGTGAGGCACTGTGTTTGATTCTCAGCACCACATATAAATAAATAAAATAAAAGTCCATCAACAACTAAAAAATATTTTTTAAAAATGTATTGTAAAGAATCTAATATTTCGTAAAATTTATATAATTTTACATATAATTTATCCTGCTTTTTTATTATACAAAAATAAGCCTTGGTTTTTAGTTTTGGTTTTGGAATGTAAATAATAAGAGTAACTAAGAAAAGATAAAAACAATGGTTTATCTTCATGCATTTGGAAATAGGTTTCTCTATAACACAAAGTGACTCAATTTGATATTTGTTCTCTGACTTTAAGTGAAATAATCTATGTAAACAATGTAGGGTGACATCTGGCTTAATTATTATAGAGAAAAGAAGAAGAGAGGGAGGGAATAGAAAGAAAAAGGCAGCACATTTAGGGGAATAACTAAGTCCCCATGAGACTGAGCAAAATCTCCTGGAGACTCTTAGAGACAGATTTTCAAAAGGGAAGATTGGGCGGAGGGTGGAGCTGCTAGAGTGCTGCCTAGCATAAGCAGAGCCTTGGGTTTGATTCCCAGAACTTAAAAAAAAAAAGGAAAGAAAGAAAGAAAGAAAGAAAGAAAGAAAGAAAGAAAGAAAGAAAGAAAGAAAGAAAGAAAGAAAGAAAGAGAGAGAAAGAAAGAAAAGGAAAGGGAAAAAAGAGTAGAGAGGGAGATTATGACTCTGCAATAGATATAAAACAAACATTTTACTTACCTCAATAGTCAAGGAAGTAGATGAGATCACAGAATTTACAAACTGAAGCAAAACTGGGTTTTTGTTGTTGTTGTTTTGTGGGGAAGGGGAAGTGCTGTCCCTAGATAAGACAGATATCATCTGCCTATCTATAGACAAGAATTATTCTGCATCGTTATAAGTTATCCACAACTGTAAAACAGCTCTTATAGAATCTGGTTCAGATTACCTAGAAAAGTGTGCTACATAGACACTGAGCACTTTTCCACTGAAGCACGCATTTTACCTACATTGTTCCCACCACAGACAGGCCTTATCAAGATACTGTGTTGCATCTGCTGCCCTCTTTCCTGCCTGTTTTCCTGAACCTCTTGGCTGAGCTCTCAGCAGGTGGTCAATGCAGAAGTGAGCAGATGTGACACTAAGGGAGTCTTGTCTGCCTGCCCCTTGGCACCAAGATGATGGGCACGTGCCTGCAGGGTATGAAGCCTCCCACAGAGACCATCCAAAATCTACCAGGAGCTGTTGGGGTTCCTTTGGATCACAGATGTTTGCACAATTCCAGATGGCACATCAGGAGAGTTTAGGACTAGTCACTTTAGTGAAAGATAATTTTAATTTCTTTACATATTAGTCTCTTCAAGGAGGGTACCATGCTGCTTCTCCCAGAATAGCATCTTCAGCCTGAATAAAGAAACTTAAAGACTTGATGTGAGTGTATAGAGGATGTTAGCAGCAATGTACCATTACCTATGCATAGTGGAGCTATGGACTCTGTGGATTGAAATTTATGAAATATTCACACTGATGCAGTCTACATGATTCAAACTCACAAAGACCAGTAACTCCATTCCCCCAGGGAATTAGTACTTCTTTATAGAGTGTAGCGACTGAAAAGTCACAATGTTATAAAGAAGTATCTTCTTTATCACATATGAATGTTTTACAGTTATGGATAACTTACAGCGATGCAAAGTAATTCTTATCTATGGATATGCAGATGATAACTGTCTTATATAGGTACAGCACTTCCCCTTCCCCACAAAACAACAACAACAACAAAACAGTTTTGCTTCAGTTTGCACATTCTGTGATCTCATCTACTCCCTTGACTAATGAGGTAAGTAAATGTTTTATAACTATAGCAGAATCATAATCCCCTTCCTTACTCTTTTTATTCTTTTTTCTTTTCTTTTTCTTTTTTTTGAAGTACTTTGTGATAAAGAAGTATCTTTTTTATCACATTGTGACTTCTCAGTGGCAGCACTCTGAAGACATAATATAGGATTTTAACAAAACAATCAAAATTATTAATTCTCATGATTTTAAAGTGAAGGGAGAACGATGGTATGAAAATTGTGCTTTGCTTATTTTTTCCAATTCTGAGCTGATAAATGTTTGACACAAGTTGAAAACAATACCTTTGGAAACCTGCAGTGTCTGTATAAGAAGATCACTTTACATATGCAGCTGTAGGGCTAGAAAGATTTCAGAGATCCTTATAACAGAAACTCTTGTGTTCTAAATAGATAGTACACTGTGAGCAGAAATTTACCACACAAACATTTGTTTATATGATACTAAAACCACCATGTACATAAACCAAACTCAATAAAACCATTGAGGTAAGAAGTGTAAAGTGGCCACTCTTTTTATGGTGGTTGGTCAGGGTCATGGTGACATGGACATGATTTGGTTTGCAAGAGTAAGTAGCTATTATGAAAAACATTTTATAGACTTTTATAGTTTAGATGTGAGGTGTCTCTCAAAAGCTCATGTGTGAGACAATGCAAGAAGGTTTAAAGGAGAAATGATTGGGTATGATAGCCTTAACCTAATCAGTAAATTAATCCCTTGATAAGGATTACCTAATAGCATGTAGCTCAAGGAGGCAGGATCATTGGGAGTGTGCCTTTGAGGTATATATTTTGTCCTTGTGATGAAGTACTCTCTCTCTCTCTCTCTCTCTCTCTCTCTCTCTCTCTCTCTCTCTCTCTCTCTCTCTCTCCTTCCTGGTGGTCATGTCCTGAGCTGCTTTTCCCCACCACAGTCTTCCACCATGCTGTTCTCCCTCACTTTGGCCCCAGAACAAATGGACAGCTATCTATGGACTGAGACCTGAAACCATGAGCAACAAAATAAATTTTTCCTCTTCTACTTGTTCTTGTAAAGTCTTTTGGTCACAGTGACAAAAAAAAAAAGTCAACTGAAACACCAAACATAAAATAAAAGTTCTCTACCAGTTCTTGTGAGATATTGAATTAAGAAAGATAATTTGTAAAACATGGGGAAGAAAATGTTTATACATTGGAGGGGCAGCTTCATGTTGCCAAGTAACTATTTCACTCCATGCGCCCTCCCCTGAGGTAGACAAGCAACGCCCTGACAGAGAGCATGCAGAGACTCAGCAGTCCTGGAGTCTTTCTAGTCATTTTATTGGACCAACAAGTTTATGGATGCACAAAATCATTACTAGTATTTAAAACTGAGATAAAATAGGAGAAATAAAGGACAGGTAGAGGAGACACATAAAGGAAGGACAAGGTAATTCAATCTTAATCTGAGTTTTCACATAGACTGTTGGGCCTGCGACTCCCCAAACTATTCTCTGTCCCTGGTCTGTTACTCCCAAATTTCTTAAATCCTAAATACATAAATCTTAACATTACCATAAATTAATCCATTTATGAGAATTAACCTGTGCACTGTTAGTTAATATACCAATGAAAAGATTAAGAGAAATATGACTTTTTAAAAAATCTATAATCTACAGAAATTTACAGCATTATCTATTGGTCCAATAATGAAGACCATGTCAGCCTAAAGATCCTGATAATATACAGATTACCTAAATACTCTGGTAACCACCAGACTTGACATCTCTACATACATTCCCCTATCCTCCTCCCACCAAGATTTCTTTAACAGGTGAGTCAGGAACCCTCCACACACATCCCCCACTCTTGAGATGGTTCACATCCTCCCTTGAATATGTATTCTTTGCTTTCCTAAATAAGTCTCTATGCTGAAATTCTTTTTTCAAAATACATGTCAAGGGGCTGGGGATGTGGCTCAAGCGGTAGCGCGCTCGCCTGGCATGCGTGCGGCCTGGGTTCGATCCTCAGCACCACATACAAACAAAGATGTTGTGTCCGCCGAAAACTGAAAAATAAATATTAAAAAAATTCTCTCTCTCTCTCTCTCTCTCTCTCTCTCTTTGAAAAAAAAAATACATGTCAAGGACCCCACTTGTCCTAAGTCAGGTTCCCTGCTTCTCTGGCAATTCTTCACTACCTTCTTCCACATTTCTCTCTCTTCTCTGATGATGAAGCCATACTTGCAAGATGTCTTGAAGGCAAAGCTCTTGCTGGCATGCCCTTTTTGCCACAGAAGAAGAGTTGTCTCCAACAAAGGGTCCAGTGAGTTCTTTGAAAGAAGGGGAACTCTACTCAAGACCAGCAGGGTTCTTGGCATATGTGATGGAAAGGAATTCAGCATGCACAAGTCAGAGTCACAGACATTGTTTAGGAAACTTAATTCATGTTTAAGGGAGAAGAAGGATCATCATAAGAAAGAATCACCTTTGGGGGTAAAGCAAAGAATACTCATTCAAGGGACAATGTGGGCCATCTGAATGATAGGTTCAGTTTGAAGGGTTCCTGGCTCTTCTTTTAAAGTAAATTTAGAGAGGGGTGGGTAGAGAAAAGTATATAGGAATGATATCAGTACACTGATCTCAGAACAGTTTTTGATGGTCTTGCCAGTCTCTCAATCTTTAGGCCAGTGTGATCTTCATTATTTGATCAATATATATACTACTAGAAATAATGATCAATATATAATATTAGAAAGTCCTCTTAATTATAGGTTCTTCAAGATATTTTTATGTGTCTTTGCTTATAATATTTATTTGGGGTGCGGTTAATTACCAGTGTGCAGGCAAACATACAGATGCCCCAGGGATGGGAATTATTTACAGGAGAGATTGGTATCGGGAATGACATGCCTGGAAATGTATGCAGAACTTTTGAATTAAAACCTTATTCCCTTTTCCTTCCTTTATTTCCTTTCTACCTATTTCTTATCTCTTCTGCCCTACCTTATTCTCACCCCATGAGGATCTGCTTATTTTATCTATTGCAGTGAGTTATAATTGCCTTCTTCTATTTCCATATATAGTTCTTCATGAATTGAAGTTCTAAGTACAAATTATAGAGATGAGTGCTCAAGGGTATAAAATAATGAACTCCATTACACATGTCCTGTTCACCCCCCACCAACAATATTTTTTGAAGAGTACATGAATTGTTGATGGAAGAAACCTGGTTTAACTCTACTATACAATTTGAGCTAGATCTGATGTTAGCTGATATGAAATGACAGGTGTCAGAAATGTAACAATTAAATTCAACAGAAGAAATGTATTTTTCCTACTAATTGGGAAATGCCAGACTTTTCAATGGCAGTGGCAGAATACTTCTATCAAGGTCCAAAAGTGTAAGCAACCAGGAGAACAAAAGCAGTTTCTAGGAGTCTTGGGAGGATCACTAACCTTGTCTAACCTTGACCAGCTGGGTGGGTTTCCATGCTATCAGAAAAATCAGATCAATGTAGAACTGCAAAGGGAATAAGACCCTTTAGGGGGACTTCTCACATGAGCAGAACAGAGACACTGCACTGACCAAGAGTGTCAAATTGACTCTGAACAAACAAGGGGGCAAGTTTTATTTCTGTGTAAGAGTGGTAGTATTAAGTAGGAGTTCAGGGACACCAAGATGGAAGAGACAGGGTATAAGAAAGAGGCTGCTAGGGCTGGGGTTGTGGCTCAGCGGTAGAGCACTTGTCTTGCACGTGCGGGACCCTGGGTTCGATCCTCAGCACCACATAAAAAAATAAATAAATGAGTGAAATAAAGGTATTGTATCCAACTATAAAAATAAAATAAAATAAAAAGAAAGAGTCTGCTGGAGGATAAGGAGAGGAGTCCTGTTCTTGTTTACAGTAAATCCCATTACCATCACAACTCCTGCCACCAAGGACTTATCACCAGGATCACTCCTTCCACAGGTTCAAATTTTAAAATGACCAACTGGGGTTAATTAGGTTTTCTAAAGTAACCAGTGTGGAGAAAAATGGAAAATATTCTAATCGGGTATTATAAGGTAACCAATGGGAGCAAATGGGATAAGGTCTTCAGTTGGGTCTATATCCGGGAAAAGAACACCCAGCAACTCAGAATACAAGACTCAAATTTCCAGACATTGGGGCCTTGAACCCCTCTCTCTCTCTCTCCCCACCCCCAACTCTCTTCTACCTAATGGAATCCTATCTCCACCTTCAATAAATCTGTGCTTTGCCTGTTCTGTGTCTTGCTCAATTCCAAAGACCTGGACTTGACTGGACATCCTAATATTAACAGTAGGGGTGGACTAGAGTTTAGGAATGTTAACTGGTTTTAGGTGACCTAAGGCATTTTCAACCTGGCCCTGGGAATTTGTCATTTTGATGGCTCCTCAATGATATTTTAACCTGTATGTTGTTTGATCTTGGACAGCTATAGTGAGGTATCCTGGTCTTAATAATGCAGTCTGTCTTTTGAGACCAGTAAGACTAAGAGTGAATGAGTACGAGGTTAGGAAAAGGCACATGTCATGCTGTTTATATCTAATAAGCCTGTAGGAAAGCAGGGAAAAGCACATACTCTCTTTTAATGGCCACCAGGCTGTGAGTGAGTTAAGGCCCAGGAGTGCACTTACCCTCTTCAGGGGAGCCTTTCTCACAACCACATCACACTGGAGTAATGACACCCAAATGGCAAAGAGAGTATAGTGGCAAGCTGTTCTCCTTGACACAAACTAAAAATCCTCTATCCAACAAAAATGACTAAGCCTTAGTAAGCCAACAGGACTTGGGTTGTTTCAGTTTGAGGTTATCCCCACCCGTCTCTTCCCTGCTCAGTGTCAGGGTAGTTATTGACAGTCTCTCAGTCAATGGACAGGATTGACCTATTTAGGAACTTTATTAGAACACCCTCCCCAGAGCAAAGTCAAAAATTTCTCTGTAGTTCCAGTATTTTGAAAAAGTCTCCATTCGCAGGATAACAATTGTGGCTATTTGATTAAATGCAGAGATTAGCATTTAAGGAGTTGAATAAAGGGAACTAAACCCTGCCTTCAGCATATTCACAAAATGATAGATAGATAGATAGAAAGATAGATAGATAGATAGATAGATAGATAGATATTCTTTTACATACATTGGAGCTGCTCATCACTTGAGTTGGGGTAAATAAAGCCTGGCCAGGATTTTTAAAGGGAATGCAGGGAGAGAAGATGATAATAGGAAACTATTTATTAAAACTTTATATATTCCTGAATATCAGAAAAGCTTGATATAGGTAGGTGCAAAACAGTTCCCAAGAGCAGGAAAGATGGAGAAGGTGATGAGGCACTAGTCACTTACTCCTGACTGAATGGGAGTCCTTACATAAGCAAGAAGTAAAAGCAAAACTTGTCTTGTAAACTGCTTGAGGTTTGAAGGCAATCTCTACACAGATATGCTTGGCAAAGAGTGTTAGATAAATGACACAAAGAATTGAAAGAAATCTTACAGATAATTGGCAGGTCACTAAATCATACTAATCAGGGTGACCCCTAGAAAGTCAGGCTTAAAAAGAAAAACAAACATTTTTAAAAATGAAAATAAGTGAGCAGAAAACATAGATTACACAATGCAGGGAATATAACATTTGTAGAATTTGTCCTGAAAAGTATCTGTGATACTGAAAAACATATATTTGGTCTTCCTCCCTGTTCCCTGGCTCCTGAAATGGCTTGACTTCTCCAAAGTGATAGTTTTATTTTTTGATGCTGAAGAATTGACTGACTGCTGTCAGCCATGAGGTAGCTTTAGAATGGGGGCAGTCTGCTATTTCCAGGCAGGGTTCCAGTGTTGGGATTTTCAGACCCATCTCCCAACTTTTTGGGAAGGAGAAAGAGGCTTCTGGGTAACTGTGCATATGGAGATTTTTAGAAGGTGTTGCTCCCACATAAAGCATGGAAGTTCTATAATCTCCCATACCTTATCCTACACATGTCTTCATCTGAACTTGGTTTAGTATTCTCTATAATACACTGATACACACAAGTGTTTCTCTGAGTCCTGTGAGCTACTCCAGCTAATTAGCTAAATTGAAGGAGGAGAACTTAGGAACCCCGATTTATAGCTGCTTGGTCAAAACATTCATAAAATAAACTTGCAATTGGCATTTAAATTATAAGGGGGAAGATGTAAGCAACTGAGTCTTCAAACTGTGTACCATGAGGGAACTACACCATTAACATAGACCAGATATGTCTGTATCTTTCTACAATAAATTCACAAGCTACATCAATTTTTTTTTTGCTTTTACTGGTACATTATAGTTATACATAATATTTGGGTTTATTTTGACACAATCATACATGCATGAACTTTAATTTACTCCATTTCAATTTCTTGGTGCCCCCTCATTTCACTTCCCCCTTTTCCCTTCCCTTATTTCTCTTCCTCCACTGTGCTAGTTTTACTTGTGCTCATTTATTTATTTGTTTGTAATTGATGCTTTCTAGATACACATAAGGGTAGAATTCACTGTGGTATATTTACACATGCTCATAGCATATTTTTGTCAAATTCAGTCATTTCCTCCCCCATCCCTCCTCTCTCACTCTCAATCTCCTTCTAATCCACTGATCAATTTTATTTGTTGCAATTTACCCAGTACTCGTGGGTCACTTGGTAGCCATAAGACAAGCAATCACAGTTTCTTTTATTCCATTCTTAATTACTAATATCTCTTAATACTCAAGTCACACATCATATTTCATATAATGATACATAGATACAAAAAGGCAAAAAAAGGGTTAAGGCAGCCATAGGTTTCAAAGAGGCTGCAGGGAGCAAAGGTTGAGAGCCACCAGAGATGCAAAAGAGTCACAGCAGGTGGTCAGGTAAGATTACAATTAAGTGCCAGAATTTGTTCAGGGCACCAAAGCTGTGAAAGCATGGAACTTATTCTAGGCCAGGATCCCCAGGGCAGGCACTGTTGAAGTATCAAGCAGGGAAATCTAGCTGAGCTGAAGCTCTGGGGACAATCATGTCTTCCCTGTCAACCAGATGGTTGGATGATCTGTGTGTATGTTCTGCCGTATCATGGTTCTAGGTATCTCTACTTTTGTGTGTTTCAGGTAAGTAGATTACCTATGGTGAGACTGATGTGCTGGTGGGCCTAGTTTTTCTTTTGTGAGTTTGATAACCTTGTGCATCCAAGTACTTTTTATTTAATTTGGCCATTTTTGTTAACAATTTACAACTGCTTTACAAAATGGAGTAGAGATAGACACAGCCTGAAAGTCACTCTTCAATACAGAGAAGGGTATAACCTGCTCTCTATGCTATTGGTTTTGGCCCTATCTCCACTATTTACCTGGAAGTGGTTGCAGAACAGAATGAAATGAGAGGACCCCCACCACTACTGTAGAATTAATTTCTTGATTAGTCGTAGAAAGAAATCACTACTTGTACTTGTGAAGCCACACAAGTGCTCTATGTTGTCAGTAGGGGAAACTGAGTTTGGTTAGTTTGTTCTTATGTCAACAGAGTACCCAAAATAAATAAGCAAAAATTAGAAAAACAAACCCAGAAACCTGGGAAAGAAAACAAATTCAGGGTAGGTAAAGACTCTGACATCAGTGTTATCACAGAATATTATCTAAAATACTCAGTTCTCAAATTAAAATGTTATGAGATATATAAAGAAACAGAAAAAAAATAGATAATGTCCGATGGGGTAAATATAAGTCAGTAAGTAGAAGTCTTGTTTCTGAAGGTCAACTAAGAGGGACTCCAAGATTGTGTTGGGGATAAAATCTTTAGTCTTTGTTGGGTATCAAAGTAGAATGACCTTGGTAGTAAAGTCCTTATAAAACCTATGAAGAAACCCATATGCTCAGTTGGCTAGCATTCTGTCCTGTATAATTGCCCCTGTTCATAGGCACCTGCAACACTCCATTCTGCCACCACCAAGTGCATGAGATGCCACCACCAAGTGCATGAGAAATAAAATGTTTCAACCCTCTCCATTGAGTCTCCCATGATCTTTCTTTGGGATCAGAAAGAAGCAGTCTGGGACCTTTGCAGCCCTGGGTTTGGACATCTTGAGATGGCTTAGGTATTAAAATCAATAGATAAAGATTTTAAGTCAACTTGTGCACACCCATGCAAAGAATGTATACCATGCAAACCACACCTACACATTTAAAAAAAATATGATAATATCTGACCAAATAGAAAAATCAATAAAGACATAGATAAATAGGAACTGGTAGAGATTCCGGAGTTGGAAAGAATAATAACTACAATAAAAAATTACTACTGATGTCACCATCCTGTGTCCCCAAATTACTGATAGCCTGTTGGCCTGTAGTTCTGACTGCTTAGGATATTGCTTGCTCTGTAAGAGGTACCAGTAATCATGTGCTTCCAACTGCAGACTATCCAATTATCACCTACAGAAAGAATTCCAGAATGGCTTGATCTGATTCAGGCACCATGTTGGTACTTCAGACGGCCTTTGGATTCATTATAATCTCAGTATAATGATGAAAAACATACGCAACAAGGAAGAATCCGAACAAACCACAAACAAACAAAAAATCTTCATATATTCTTAACACAAAGTAGATCACAGAAAAATCACTTATCTCAAAGTTGAAACAAATAAGCAGATACAGATACTAGCAACATACCACAACAAAAACATACAAGCTTGATATTTCCTGGGAGCCAGTACCAAATAGGAAAGCCTGTAGTAAATTAGAAATTTCTATTGGCTCAGTGTAAAGAAGTCTGAGAGTTAAAACTCTAGATATACCCAGTCATTGGGTCCCCTATGCTTTGTGAGTTTTATCTACAGGTGTTCAACCACATTCTCAGAGTCACTATCAGAGAAAAACCACTTCATGCTTCTGGCAAGGTGTTATGGTTTGGATGTGAGGTGTCCCCCAAAAGCTCATGTGTGAGAAAATGCAAGAAGATTCCAAGGAGAAATGATTGGGTTGTAAGAGTCTTAACCCAATCAGTGAGTTAATCCCCTGATAGGAATTAACTGAGTGGTAACTGAAATGGTAGAGTATGGCTGGAGGAGGTGAGAATTGGGGCATGGCTTTGGGTATATATTTGTATCTGGAGAGTGGAGTCCCTCTCTCTGCTTCTTGATCACCATGATGTGAGAAGTTTCCCTTTACCATTGGCTCCTGCTGTGATGTTCAGCCTTACCTCAAGCCCTGAGGATTGGAGCTGGCTTTCTATGGACTAAGACTTTTAAACCATGAGCCCTCAAATAAACTTTTCCTTTTCTATAATTGTGCTGGTTGGGTCCTTTAGTCACAGCCGTGAGAAAACTGACTAAAACACAGGGAAACGGGGAAAGAAAACACTCTAAAATACACCATGACATATTGTTCGTTTCAACAAGGTCTTCCTTCAGGAGAAACCAAACAGAATCTAGCCTTATGGGGTTTTATCAGAGCCTCACTGACCTCAGAGAAAAGAAATAGTCAATTCTGTCCCTTGTAGCCATTCTGTCCCACTTAAGGAGTGAGGATCTGAGAAACACATATGAGTTCGTAGAGTGAGGCACAGACTCACTAAGGGACCCTATGACAGAACTATGGAGTGCTTCAGCTCTCTCTCACACATCATTAAAGGCTATTTATAGCAGTTCCTTTTATCTACCACATCATGATGACTATCAATAAAAAAATATAGAAGGTATACTAAAAGGATAAAAGACAAATTTTGATAAGACAGAAGCAGCATTAGAAGCAACCATAAAAGGGAAGTTGGAATGAACAGACTGAGAACATAAACTATGATTAACTTGCTCAGCCCTCTAATAAAGTAAACAGCATGCAAAAACAGAACAGATGGGAAATGCAAACAGAATAGAAGAGAATCAAAGAAATATTTTAAGCAATAATGACAAAATTTTCTTCAAATTAATGTCATCTACCAAACCATAAATCAAAGAAGCTCATAGAACAGCAAACAGAATTGAAAAAGGGAAAGCAACACAAACTTTATATATATATTCTTATATAACTACAAAGCTAAAAAAAAATCCTGGAAGAAGCATACTGCTTTTAATGGATTGTTGAATTCAATTTTCCAGTGTACTAGTCAGCTTTCCATCACTATAACAAAATACCTGAGAAAATAAATTTATAAAAAGAATTTACAGTTTGAAAGCTTCCATCTGGTCCTTGATGTTTTGTTGTTTGGAAGTTTGTGATTACAGATTAAACCTCCTTACTAGTTACAATTATATTTTTCTATTTTTTCATAATTCGATCTTAGTAGATTTTATGTTTCTAGAAGTGTATCTGTTTCTCCTAGTTTATTCAAGAAGTTGGCAATATAATTACCCATAGTATTCCCTTTCCATTCTTTCTATTTCTGTGGCATTGCTTGTAATTTCCCTTCTTTAATTTGTGATTTCAATTATTTGAATATTCTCTTATTTTTAACTTACTTGAGACTTTGTCAAACTTGATCTTCTTTGAAAACTGGATCTGAGTTTTGTTGATTATTTTTTCTATTCCATTTGATTTACTTCTTTTCTAACTATTTATTATTTCCTTCTACTAGCTTTGGGTATAAATTTTTGCATTTTGTTTTTTTTTTCTCTAGTTTCTTAAGCTGTAAAATTAGATTATTGACTTCAGATTTTATTTTTAATGGGTTATTTTTTAGAGCAGTTTTAGGTGTAGAGCAAAAGGGACAGAGATTTTTTTTCATGTACTTCCTATTTCTACATATGCATAATTTCACTCATTATCTACGTCCACTGTTGGAGTGGTACATTCATTACAATTGATAAATCTATGTTGACACATCATTATTACCCAAAGTTCATAGTAGGCATTAGTATTTACTACTGTATATCATATATTCTATGGGGTTGATCTATATTTACTAGTGCACTATTATCAAAATACTTGACACTGCTCTAAAAATCCTCTCTGCTTTACCCATTTGTCCTTCCCTTGAATCTACTAACCTCTGGCAGCCATTGAGTTTTTCCTAACATCTTGTTTTTCCTGTCCCAGAATGTCATATAGTTGGAATTACAGAGTATATAATACTTACAGACTGGCCTCTTTCTCTTGGAAGTATGCATTTAAACTTCCTGTATGTCTTTTCATGGCTTGATCATTTATATTTGGTGGTGAATAAGATTACATTATCAAGAAGTACTCCATTTTGTTTATCCATTTGCCTACTGAAGGACATGTTGATTGATTTCAAGTTTTGTTAATCATCGATAAAGCTGCTATAACCATTTTTGTACAGGATTTATTTGTGTAGATAAGTTTTGTGTTTCTATGGTATTGGTTGTAATGTTTCCTCTTTATGTTCAGTTTTTAAAGAAATTACCATACTCTCTTCCAAAGTATCTGGCTGTGTCACTAACAATGAATGAGAATTTCTGTTGCTCCATGTATTTCCTTGCTAACATTTGATGTTGTAAATTATCTGGATTTTGGCTAGTCTGGTGTGTGTAATAGTACCTCTTTATTTTCATTTTCATTTTCCTGAAAACACACAAAGTGAATTTAAAGTTTTCTGTGTCTTTTCCTGAATTGATGGATAAATTGTTGTGTTTTTTTTTTGTGTGTGTGTGTGTGTGTTCAATAATATCCAATTGTCTGAATGTACCTTAGTTTACATACTTAAGAACATCTTGATGGCTTCCAAGTTTTGGCAGTTATGAATAATGGGTCTATGTTCATTTGTGTACAGGTTTTATGTGTACATATTTTTTTTATTCTTTTGGATAAATACCAAAGAGTTTGATTGCTGGCAAAAATTTTTTGTTTTATAAGAACTTAAAACTGGGATCCTAATTAGAATAAGATATGCTCCATGTTTACATAAATATATCAAAATAGATTCTACTATCATGTAAAACTAAAAAGAACAAATTGAAAGAAAGAAAGAAAGAAAGAAAGAAAGAAAGAAAGAAAGAAAGAAAGAAAGAAAGAAAGAAACTGTGACATTGTCTTCCAAAATGGCTGCATTTCATCTAGCAATGGAAGAGAATCCCTGTTGCTGTACATCCTCATCAGCATCTCGGGATGTCAAGTATTCTGGATTTTGCCTATTTTAAAAGGTGTGTGTGTGTGTGTTTTGACTTGCTTTAATTTGCAGTTTACTAATGACATATGATGTTGGGCATCTTTTCATGATCCTTTGACATCTACATTTTTTTTTCCAGTGAAGTATCTGTTAGGTATTTGACCGATTTTATTAAATTGGAGTAATTGTTTTTCTTATTGTTGGGTCTTAAGGGTTCTTTATCATGAATCTTTTCATCCTTGTCTTTTAATTCTTTTATTATTGTCTTTTTCAGGATAGAAAAAATTAATTTTAATAAAGACCATGGTTATCAATTTTTTAAAATATATCATTCCTTTGGTATTGTATCTAAAAAGTCATCACCAAACCCAATGAAATCTAGATTTTTCTCTCTTATCATCTTGTGTGTGTTTTATAATTTTGCAATTTACATTTAGGGCTTTGATCAATTTAGAGATAAATTTTTGAAGGATATAAATTCTGTTTCTATACTTTTTTTGCACATGAATTTCAGTTATTACAGTTAAATCATTTTTTTTTCAAGAAACCATCTTTTCTGGCTAGGCTTGGTGGTACATGTCTTTAATCCTAGTGACTCAGGAGAGTGAGACAAGAGAATTGCAAGTTTAATGCCAGCCTGGGCAACTTAGTGAGACCCTGTCTCAAAATGAAATATCAAAAGGGCTGGGCTGTATCTCAGTGGTAGAGTGCCCCTGGGTTCATTTCTAAGTACTGAAGAAAAGAAAAGAAACTGCTTTCTATGATATCTGGCCTTTTTTTTAAAAAAATAAAATAGCAGTTGCCTATATTTATGTGGATCTATTCTACCCTCTCTATTCTGTTCCATTAGTCTCTTTGTGTATTCTTTCAACAATACAACATTATTTTTGTTACTATAGCTTCATAATAAGTCTTAAAGTCAGGTTGTGGCATTCCTCCAGCATTCTGCATTTGGATTGTTCCAGTTTTTTCACATCTCAATACATATTTTAGAATCCATTTTCCAATATCCACAATAAAATCTTGTGGGATTTTAATTTGGATTTCATTGAATCTGTAGATCAAATTGAGAAGAACTGATATGAACATAGGATATTTCTCCATTTATTCATTTTCTTTGATTTCTTTCATTAGTTTTGTAGCTCTCTTCATATAATTCTCATACATACCTTATTAGATTAATACTCAAAAGACAGTGCTAATGTAAATGGCATTGTTTTTAATTTCAGGTTTCGCTTGTTGCTGATATAGAAAAAAATGACTTATATTTTAACCCTGTCTTAACTGAAGTGACTGACTTGACCCTATATCTTGCAACCAGGCTATAATTCTTTATTAAATGCAGTATTTTTTGTTGATTCTTATTTCTGTTTTCTAAATAGAAAATTATGTCATCTGCAAAAATACACTTACACTTTTCCCCTTCCTAATCAACATATCTTTTTTTCATGTTTTTATACATGTACTTTGTGGGGTTTTTTTTTACATTACAATTCTTATTACACATGTATACAACATTTTTTTCATATCTCTGTTTGTATATAAAGTATGTTGACACCCAATTCAAGTCTTCATACATGTACTTTGGATAATAATGTCCATCACATTCCACCATCCTTGGTAATCCCCTGCCCCTCCCTTTCCCTCCCTCCCCTCTTCCCTATCTAGAATTCATCTATTCCTCCCATGTTCCCCCTCCCTACCCCACTATGAGTCAGCCTCCTTATATCAGAGAAAACATTCAGCATTTGATTTTTTTTTTTTTTTGGAATTGGCTAACTTCACTTAGCATTATCTTCTCCAATGCCATCCATTTACCTGCAAATGCCATGATTTTCTTCTCTTTTATTGTTGAGTAAAATTCCATTGTGTATATATGCCACATTTTTTTAATCCATTCATCTACTGAAGGGCGTCTAGGTTGGCTCCACGGTTTAACTATTGTGAATTGTGCTGCTATAAACATTGATGTGGCTGTGTCCCTGTAGTATGCTGTTTTTAAGTCCTTTGGGTATAGACTGAGGAAAGGGATAACTGGATTAAATGGTGGTTCCATTCCCAGATATCCAAGGAATCTCCATACTGCTTTCCATATTAGCTGCACCAATTTGCAGTCCCACCAGCAATGTATATATCCCCCATATCCTCACCAATACTTATTATTTTTTGTCTTAGAGCACTAATCTCTAGGGTACATAAAGAACTCACAAAGCTAAGCACCGAAAAAACAAATAACCCAATCAACAAATGGGCCAAGGACCTGATCAGACACTTCTCAGAAGAATATATACAATCAACAAATATATGAAAAAATGTTCATCATCTCTAGCAATCAGAGAATGCAAATCAAGACTACTCTAAGATACATCTCACTCTAGTCATAATGGCAGCTATTATCAACATATCTTTTATTTCATTTTCTTATCTTTTTTTCATTAGTTAAATTAGTTGAATTCCTAGTATGATGTTGAAAAGCAGTGATGAGGAGACATTCTTGCCTCCTTTCTGATTTTAGTCACAGCATCTAATTTCTCACCAGTAAGTACAATGGTAGTTTTCAGGTTTTTGTAGATATTAGTTATCAACATGCAGAAATTACCTTTATTCCTATTTTTAAGGGTTTTTATTGTAAAAAGATTTTGGATTTTGTCAAGTGTTTTTTCTCCATCTTTTTATATGATTATGTCACTTGTAGGCAGTTTATCATTAGATTTTTTTTTTATAAAAACTGATCCAGTTACTCAATCTATGTCTAGAGTTTAATCCATTTACATTTGAAGTAATTATTGAAAAATAAAAACATACTATTACCATTATATTTGTTGTTTCTATTTTATAGTTCTCTTGCTCCTCTTTTTCTATTGTGTTCTTTTGTGAGTTAAAAAAAGTTTTTCGATAGTGATATGTATCCTTTTAAAAAACATTTTGCCACATTTACATATTTATCATGTTTAAAATCATTGACAATATGGATAATTTCCTGTATAATCTTAATGCTGATATCACATAAGAAAATTAACATTAATTGAAGAACTCCATTTGTGTTGTTACAACAAAATACCTCAGACTGGATAATTTATAAACAACAGATTTTTTTTTTTATTTTTTTCCTAACAGTTCTGGAGACAGAGAAATTCTAAATCAAGGCACTGGCAGGCTTGGTGTCTGGTGAAGGCCTCTTTCTCATAGATGGCTATTTTGATTTCTTTTTCTTTTGAGTAACTTCTTTTGATATTTTCTTTGATTACCATGAGGCTTACATAAAGCACCTGATAGTTGTAACTGTCTACTTTAAGCTAATGACAGATTCAATTGTCTACAAAAACTATTTATTTTTGCCTCTTCCCATCATATACTTTGTTATCAATGCCACAAACTACATCTTCATATATCATATAACCATTGACATGGATTTATATATTGTTAATTTTGGTCATTTACATTCTATGCACAACATTAAAATATTCATCCATATACTTACACTTAGTTGAAGGCTTAACTTTTCTTATGAGTTTTATTCTCTATCACCCTTTCATCTTAGCTTGAAGGACTCAATTTAATGTCTTATAAAGCAAGTTTAACAATAATAAGCTCCCTCAACTTTCATTTATCTGTAAAACCCTTAATTCTTCCTTTGTTGTTGAATGATAGCCTTTCTAGATATAGAATTTTTGATTGACTTTTTGGTATCCCATTCCTTCTGGTTTCAGAAATCCATCAATAATATCATAGAGAATCTCTTGTATGCATGAGATACTTTGCTGCCTTCAAGATTGGGTTTCAAACTTTGTACACATTGATTATAATGTGTCCCAGTGTGTTTATCTTGGGGTTTGTCTTTTTGGAATTCTTTAAACTTTTTGAATTTGCATGTCTATATTTCTGTTCTTAGTTATAGGATATTTCTAGCCATAATTTCTTCAAATATGCTTTTTGAACCTTTTTCTATGTCTTCTTCAGAATTCCCAATTGCATATATTGGTTTACTTTGTAATATCCCTTTAGTCCCTCAAGTTCTCTTCCCTTTTCTTATTTTTTCCTGCTCTCACTTGATGTCTTCAAGTCTCCTGATTCTTCTATGTGATCAGAAACTGCTATTAAATCAAGTCTAGTGAATTTTTCAGTTCTGATATTTCATTTTTCAGCTCCATAATTTCTATTTGGTTCTCTTTGTTGATAGTCTTATTATATTACTGCATGGTTTTCCTTCTCTTTTTATTCTTTGAATATCTTTATGACAGTTATTTTGAGTTCTTTGGTAGATAATCTTGGATATGCCCATCTTTAGGGTCATTTTCTAAAGTTTAATACTGTCCTTTGATTGGACCATACTTCCTTCTCTGTTTCTTGGTGGGTCTTATAAAATTATACTGAGATTTGGATATTTAAAATTAACCTCCTCTCTCCAAAACACATTTTCACTTCATGTGTAGTAAAACTTTCAGCAATCAGCCTAGCTAGAGGTTTTAGGATCTCCTCCAAATTTTCTGTTTCCCCCAGTGACTGCCTATGGAACTTCAGTTCGAAAACACTTTATGCTTGCCTGTTTCTAGTGGCTTCTAAATTATGCCACCAGTCCTCCAAGTCAGACAAAACTGAAACCATTCCCTCTAGACGTATAAGAATGTTGGACAGATGATCTATTATTTTGTTTCCAATCCAGAGGAGGAGCTTCTTTATGAAGGTCTGTTCCTTCTGATTGCACATTATAGGGACTGAGGCATGGGTGGTCACAGAAAATTTCCTTTCACTGGAATCCTTTTTGGCATTTACATGGGTTAGATTGCTATAGTTTTTAATTTAGTGTCCAGAGTTCTTACAAAGGTATGCTGGTCCATATATCACTGTTAACGCAGTGTCTCTGTGAGTAAGCAGGGTCTGAAGATTTCTAGTCTGTTACGTTGCTGATATCACTCCCATAGAGTGTTTAACAAATCCCAACCTATCAAAATTTCCAGATTTCTTTCTGGTTATTCAATTAAAAATGTAGCATAAGTTAGGTAAAACAAAAAAACAATTAATACAACATCATGTCATTCCTTAAGTCCTGAGGGTATAGGACTGCATTCTCCTCTCTAGCTTTCAAAGTTACCATCTCCTTTTTTAAATATAAAATATCTATAATTTTTAGTTTTGCTTAGTGGGAAGAATATGGAAACATATATCTAATGCATCTTTTTACAAGTCTTATTTCTACATTTCATGCATTTGAAATAAAACAGAAAAACCAGAATGATCATTTTCTAACCTTTTTCTTTTCTGGGTTATTAGTCATGCACAGGTGTGCTTAAATCTGGTAGAGGTATGAAGCATGTACACTTCAGTCTTTATTTCATTACTCAATTGCCCACCACTCCATCTGCATCAAAATTAAGTCCAGAAATTCAAAGCATTTTTGGTTAGTGTCCTTTCCCAGTTGTTATCACTGAACTAATGGGAAAAAAAATCATGCCAGGTATCATATATTTCTGACATCACCCTGGATTTCATCATTTTTTTCATAATTGCCCATAGCACTTTTCTAGGAAAAATGGGTAATCTACTTTCTGTATGGGACCAGACAAATTTAGAGCATTAAAGACCTATGTCCAGTGCTATGGCTGTGGCTTAGTGGTAGCACATTTGCCTGGCATGAATGAGGCACTGGATTTGATTCTCAGCACAGCATATAATTAAATAAAATAAAGGTTTATCAACAACTAAAAAATATATTAAAGAAAAAGACCCATGTCTAAAACTTCACAGACACATTCAAAGTACATTAAGATGACATGGTATTTTTCAGGGTCAAGGTTCCAATAAGCTGTGTTCTTGTGTATTTTAAGTGGTACATATGCTTTAGCCATGTCAGACACTATGTAAATACTGCATGAACAGGTCCTGCAAAGGTCCCATGGAGGAGAGTCTTTATTGTCAGGGGAGGCTAAAGGAGGTAAAGATTTGCCCGAAGTTTCCCAGGTAGTAGTCTATATGACCCTAACTCTTCAACCGAAAACTCACAGGCTTCTCATTAGAGAACATATCCCCTGAATCCAAAGACAGCAAGTACATTTGCTTTAGTAGCCTTACTCTCTAAAGTTAAGCTCATTCTTCTTTTATAGAAACCAAATTCACTCTACTTTTTTTTTAAAGTACAGATTTGTATAATTCAGGCAAGAAATTATACAGAGACTTCTGTTATCTGCCATTCCACTTTCACATAGTTTCAGTTATTAGAATGTCATCTGTAAACAGTATTAAAAATAACAATCCTTAAGACACAGATATAAATCCTTAAGACACAATAGTGGTTGCTTGGAATTCCAATTACAAATTGGTCTGTTTTATACTCTCCCAATAAACACCAGTAGAATAGAAGACTAGACCAAATAAATTCTTTTTCAGATCCAAGTTAATAAAAATTCTGTTTTCAATTGAAAATGCTGACATCACAGTAGCACAAGGTATCAAAGAAGGAATCTAATTTCTGTGGCAGGTGGTATGTTGAATGGCCACTGTAACCTGTCTTTCTAAATTGGACAAGAAAAAAAAATTTTCTTTGTATATACACATGTCATTTCCTATTCAAAATATATTCTAGGAATAAATTAATTATTGCTGTAAAGTGTAATTTCATCTCACTCAGAAACCATCTGGAAATTTCAAGAGAAACAAACAAAATTTCCCAGAGTTGGTTGACTTGCTTTATTGAATGAAACCAGCTATTTTACTCACAGTAAGATTAAGTAGTCAGTGTTCAATTTTCAATAAAAAACTGTATTTTCACCTAATATTTTAATATTAAAACAAAGGTTCTTTTCTTGCACTATTTTTCTTTTTATAAAATGCTTCAAAAAAAACAATGTATATATTGCAAAATTTAAAAGCCTGAAGAAAACAAACCAGCTTGATGTGGTTGTAGTAGGTGTCTCCTTATTTTTCAAAGCATATTTCATTCTCTCACAGTTAACAATGGAGTATATTTTGAGAAATGTGTTGTTAAGCATTAAATCTTTGTGAACATTATAGAGCAAATGTTATAATTTGTCCCCTTAAATTCATGCTGAAATTTAGTCCTACTGTGAGGTATGAAGAAGGAAGGACCTTTGGAAGGAGATTAGGATTAGATAACATCATTAGGGTATAGCCCCCACTGATTAAATTTTGGTGGCTTTAAAAGAAGAGAGAGAGACCACAGGTCATAGACACACATGAACCTGTACACCTTGTGTTGCAGCACCAAATAAGGCCCCTTGAATTTGAACCTCCAGAACCATGAACCAAAACAAACCACTTTCTTTTATAAAGTAGCCTGCCTCAGGAATCTCATTATCATAACAAAAAATGAAAAATATTGTATGCTTTAGATGGCTATGATGTCACTAGTTTATATAACCTTAAGGAACTATGTGGTCCCTTCACTGACTATAATGTTACAATGTAATTCATGACTGTCTACACACACACACACACACACACACACACACACACAATCTATTGAATTTTAAGTATTTTCACTTCACAGATGAATTTTTGCAATAGTAGAATTTCTAAAATAAATCTTGATAACCAAGTGCTTCAAAATAAATGTATACAAATAACTCCATGGTAACTTTTATTGTGGGGCAAGAAGGGAGTGTAGTGAAGGAGCAAAAGCAATGCAGGCAATGCAGGGGCTGGAGACCCTGAGTGGAGTGTTAACACAAAGCCAGAGCAGAAATGTGGAAAGAATGCCAGATCAGACAAGCCTCCAAATGGAGAATTAACTATACCAAAAAAATGAAAACTCAATGTTTGTACTTATTATTAAAGAAATTCAAAAGAACATAAATGTTCAAAGAATAAAAAGATTGCAAATTAAAAAGCCATTGCTTAAATTTTTGCAAACCCATTTGCAGGTTTGTAATGAGGCAGACCTGGGTCTTAGCTCAGAGGCCATCACTTTCTTGATAACATTGTCTTGGACTGTCACCATCGAAACCTCTTTTCTTTTGCACTTGTTACCACAGTCCCAACTGGAATTTCCTCAACTCCAGCTCAGTTTTAGGCAGAACTGCAGTGTTCCCTTTCACTTCCTCTCCCAGTCTGGACAGCCTCAAAATGTGACTGGCAGTTGGGGTCTGGGATATCTGTGAGCTCCTCCTGATGTGGAGGACCATACCAGTTACTTCCATTACTTCCTCATACCCATAGATAGAGGGGCTCAAATGGTCAAATGGCATGAAAACAGTGCCCCAAATTCATTCCAACCAATGCTTGTTTTCCCAGAGCTCCTAAATTCTTTGGATTAACTGGGCATGTTGAAAACAAATAATCATTCTGATTTCCATTTCAGTTGTTTTTATATATTTTAGATTTCCAGAGTGTCAATTGTGGACTAACACAATCAAAGAAGTGAAATAATGGCATTTGCTGTGGGCCAGGGTTTGTGATAAGCCATTCACTTGGGCTGGTTAAATTTTTATGAGAAAATTATATAAATATTTTAACAAAATTAGCCTTAAACTGGGAATGTTATTTTAAGTATATAGTCAAATTATTATCCTTTAGCAAAAGTGCAAAGGTTTAAATCTCTATTCTCATAGACATTTTAATGTAATTAAAATGTAATTGGTGGGGATGAGGTTATAGCTCAGCAGTAGAGTGCTCACCTAGCATGGGCGATCCTTGATCCTCAGCATTATATAAAAATAAATAAATTAATTAAAGATATTGTATCCAACTACAACTAAAAAATAAATATTTAAAAAACATAATTGGTAGAGGCTGGGGATGTGGCTCAAGTGGTAGCGTGCTCGCCTGGCATGTGTGTGGCCCGGGTTCGATCCTCAGCACCACATACAAACAAAGATGTTGTGTCCATTGAAAACTAAAAAAAAAAAAAAAATAATAATAATAATAAAAAGAAAAATTGGTAAATATTTGCCTATTTTTTTGCATTCACTTTTTGTTTGAGACCATCTTAAAAACATTAATCAGGCCCTAAAATTACTTATATATGCAGCAGGGATAAAGTAATAAACATACCACTACAGAATGTATACATCTGCACATTTTTAATATTTAAGGGGAAAATAATATAATTTCATAATTCAAATTTCATTCAACTTCTTTTAAAAATATTTTCTTAGTTTAATTCAAACATTTAATTTTGTTAACAAATAATCAGGTAAAATTTAAAAATCAATAAGAGAAAGTAGATATGCATTATTATATTTAGGTGCAACAATTTGTTTCTCTTCAGAGCAGAGAGCAGTGTGCAGTATATATAGTTCATTCTTAATAAACCTGTAAAATTCCAACTACCAAAGTGATGAATTCTTTTAGCATATAAGATGATCACTTATTGAAGCTACAGTGATTCCTTGATGCCTATACTCGCCTGTGCATTAAAAAAGCCCATTATTTCTGTGTTGAATTCTTCCCCAACATTCATGGGCCTTTGGGGACAAAAGTATGTACATCATTCTCAAAGGTGGATCTTCATATATTATTATACAGATGCTCCTTGACTTAGGATGAGGTTATGCCCCAATAAACTCATTGCAAGTTAAAAATACCACAAATTGAAAATGCACTGACTACACCAAATCTACCCAACATCCTAGCTTAGTAACACAGTATAGATTACTAGTTGTTTTCTCTTATGATCGTGTGGTTGATTGTGAGTTGTGGGTTATGGCTGCTATTTAGCATTTCAAGAAAGTATCATACTGCATATTGATAGCCCAGGAAAAGATCAAAATTAAAAATTTAAAGAATAGTTTCTATTGAATGTGTATTGTTTTCACATCATCATGAAGTTAAAAAAATCCTTGGTTGAATGATAGTAAGTCAGAGACCACCTGTACCTTAAAATTCTCATAAGTATTTTAGGAAACACCAATATGGATATAGTTCTGTGGTGGGTAGACTTTTAAGGTGCCTCCTAATCCCTTGGTTCATGAGCCTTACATATCCTTTTCACCTTGAGTGTGAGCAGGATCTTTGACTTGCTTCTAAAGAAGAAGTTATGGCACAGGTACAAGATGTCATGCTCTTGGTTACAGTGCATTACATAAGTCTCCCTTTCAGTAGCAGGACTGCTGTAGAGTATGTCTCCTATACCATTTTGAAGAAGCAAGAAAACATGAATTTTACAACAATAAAGAACTGGATGCTTCCAATCATGACAGCAGAGGGGCAGATCCTTCCCTAGCTGAATATCCATATCAGAATGCAGCCCTGGCTGATGCTTGACTGCAGCTTTATAGAAGACCCAGTGAACTCATGCCTTGCCCCTGACACATAGAAACTGAGTCAGTGAACACATGTTGTACTAAATTGGTTACAACTCAAATAAAACTCATATGAAACCATAAGAAAAGACAGGTTTTTGCAAAAAAGATAATATACAGGGCATCTTTTCCATTTTAAAAAAAGAACACAGTAAATTAGTAGTACCATGGCTAAATTTATATAGCCAATTGTCCTGTTTTGGATAAGCCATCTTATTAACACCTGTCAGGCACATGGCAGGTGATAAATGGAGAATGTAGCACCTTCTTATTATAAATGGCTATTGAACACACATGGTGACTCCAGGTGGTTATTAACGACAAAAGTATTGACTAGAACAATTTTCATAGTACATATGAATGCCTTGCTTTTCTAGTATGCAAATGTATCCTAATATAAAATGAACTTTAATTTTGGGTGCTCTAATGGTAACTAGAATCTTGACTAGAATGGCAGATATAGTTCAGAAAATCTTCCCTTAACATAAATAAGCATCATTCTGAGGATATTTCAAACAGTAACAAGATGAGACAAGTAACTCAAGGAAGGGAGAGTTTTGCCTAAATCAGTTCAAAATCTAGAAAGGGGGCTGTAGAGCTTCAGTTTGAAATATGACTTTTGCCTTAATAAACAAAAAGAATGTTGGATGGTACCAAAGAATTGTGATAACTTTCAGGAAAAGAGGATCACAGGACTGTCAAGAAAAATTGGCCTGATAACCTCATACTTGAGGGAGTCAAATTCAGAATTATGTTTTGGTCATATACACTTGTAGTGTTAATATAGTGTCTATATCTCAGCTAAGTTTAGTTAGAAAATACACATTTTTGTGAGATCATCAGGTAATCATTTCATTCTACAAATACTATAATTACAAATTGCAAAGAAAAGAAACAAATTATTGTATATCAAAATCCTCTACATATTTTGCTACCTATTAGTTTTCTTTCCCATACTGAATTGAATAATAAAATTTCAAAACTGACACCAAACATTATTTTATCATTAAAATGTAAAAATCATTAGACCAAAAATGTTATTTGTTTTTCTTTTTTTCTCTAGGTATCTAATGCATTTTTAGCCACTTAGCTCTCATTCACAGGAAGATGGAAACCCTGCTCAGACCATCTGAGAAGCATTTCCTGTTTTACAAATGTCAGCTGGTGATCAATAAAAGGACAGGACAGATTTCTGCATAACACAAACACCAGAGTCCAACTTTGACTTTTATAAATTTCCATGTCACATTTGTAAGAGAGTAGGACTATAGTTCAAATTATTGTTTGCATTTAAAACCTAAAATCATTAGGCAAATAACACTTTAGTTTTAGAAGAACAGGTCAGAACAGTCAGAAAGGGCCACACAGTGATTAATGACTGCACTTAAGTCACTGCTACACAAACAGATCACGGAGGGGCCCTGAGCAGAGATTCCTGGCACCTTGGCTGAAGCTGGGGTGGGCGAGTTGGTAGTAGTGCATGCCCACTGCCCAGACCTTGAGGGCCAGGGCTGGGTTTTCACCTATGAGAGCTTTAGGCTTAGAAAGTAAGTCATATTGTTACAGTATAAGTAAACCACAGCTACTGATCAGAAGAAGTACTCCTTCTGACTTTCACTGACAGTATTCTGCATGTTGAGTTCACTTTTCAGAGCAATCTCAGCATTGTCTCCAGCTTTTGAGATATTTGACTCATTCTTTTGATATAACCATCTCTGTTGATAAATGCGTATAGCTATGGCAGTGACACAGAGCAAGATAAATATCACCACTGCTACCACACCTGGTGAGAGAAAAGAAAGAGAACACACAAAGTTAGAAGATAAACTGTAAATTTCAACCTCGCCAGAATCTCTACTAGATGGTTTAAATTATATGTAATATCATATATATTAGTACATATAATATATATCTACATATGCATGTATGTATATGTGTATATACACACACACACATAATAAATTTTGAGGACAAATGGTATTATGACATTAAGTTTACCTGGCAGATCTTAAATGCAGATCATGATTGGATTTCAGTTAATGACTTCACATATAAGTGCAGAAATATAACTGGACCTCTTAGGCCATGTCCCACTTCACATTAATAAGCCAGGAAATTTTAATTATTTTAAAATAGAGTGCATAGCCTCATCATCACAGAATAATTGTTTTTGTACAAATATTTTAATAAAAATTTACTTTGATACTGATATGCTGTTGAATTAGTTATATAATAAGCATGTCATTCATCTCTGTGAGGCCCTTAGCTCCTGACATCAGTTATGCCAGTGGTCCTCAAGTCTGTTTAGCAACATAGAACAAATAAGATAAATGGATATTTAGAGTTTTACAAAAAGCTTGTCAGATAATTTTAATGTGCTGAAAGGATCGAGAACCATAAAGTTATACCATAGGAATGTTTACTCAAGCTATCCTATTAGTAAAGAATGAATATCAAGTCTATACTGAAATAAATATGTAAAAGGTCAGTTTTAAAGATGATTGGCACAGGTATTAATTAATACCGCCAATTAGCAAAAGTTCAAGCCTTTTCATGACTTCCTTTGTTTAAGTGAGGGACCTGTGATGGAATAACAAAGGTGACAGGCTGTACCTCAGGATGTGTGCATGATTATGTAATTATATTACAAAAGATCATAGCAACTCTCTTGCTAGATTTTCTCTTTCCTTCTGACTGTGAAGAGAAAAGCAGCCATGGCAGGGAAATGATACATGTAACCTCCAGGTGCTGTGGGCTGGCTTCTAGACAACAGCCAGCAAGACACCAGGACTTCTCAGAAGTCCCACTGCAAGACACTGAATGCTGCTGACTACCATGCTAGCAAGGAAGTGGATCTTTCCTAGTGAGACCAGCAGATGAAAACCCAGCCCTTTCTGCCACTTAATTGCATCCCAGGAGCCCCTAAGCAGAGGGAGTAAATGGGCTAAATGCAGGCTCTGTTTAGGAGTTAAGGGTATATTAGTTTGTCATACAGAAATAACTAATATATCATGTTATTAAAAACTGTATAATTAGCTGGGGCCAGTGGTACATGTCTATAATCCTAGTGGCTCAGGAGGCAGGAGGATTCCAAGTTCAAAGCCAACCTCAGCAACCTAGCAAGGCCCTAAGTACTTAGACCCTGTCTCAAAAAAAAAAAAAAAAAAAAAGGCAGGGGACAGGAGGGATGTGGCTCAATTATATGGAAAGTAGATTATTTGACATCTCTTGGAAATGTTTTAAATATTGCAAACATCAGTTATGCCAGTGGTCCTCAAGTCTGTTTAGACAACATAGAACAAATAAGATCTATGGATATTCAAATTTTTACAAAAAGCTTGTCAGATGATTTTAATGTGCTGAAAGGATCGAGAACCATAAAGTTATACCATAGGAATGTTTACTCAAGCTATCCTATTAGTAAAGAATGAATATAAAGTCTATACTGAAATAAATATGTAAAAGGTCAGTTTTAAAGATGATTGGCACAGGTATTAATTAATACCTCCAATTAGAAAGTGTTATATAACAAGTGCTATGTAAGTGCCTGCCTAGTTATACAAAAATAGTTGTACTATAAAATGAGGGTTCTTTTTCATACTCTGGGATAGACATCAGCAACTAAAATGAAGCCCAATAACTCAAAGCTTAATTAGGTATAACTAGTCAAAGGGATTCCTAAGCACAAGTCTGAGAGGAAGTAGTGTGCTCATTATTTGGTTTATATTCATAAATATTCATAACAACATTTTGTTCAATGTACTTTGCATCCCTTTAGGAAACAAACAATCACATTGCTTTAGGTTCTTTTTTTTTTTTTTTGCTTAGTTATTGGACTTTGTTTTAAGGAGAAATATATACAATTGCAATGTTAAAGACTGGTAAATCTCAGAACAATGATGGGGCTACTTGATTATAATTCCATGACATTATAGGAACTCCTCAGTATACCTTAGCCTTTTTATATGTGATAACTCTTTAACTATGGCTTAGTTTATTACATTTAATGGGATCCTAAAATAACCTGTCTGCACCCAAAGATTAAAATTATTTGAATAATCACTCAATGCATTTCATAAACTGCGTATCGCTGATAGTGTTTTTTTTTTTTTCTTTTTGGTACAAGGGATTGAACTCAGGGGTACTCAAGCACTGAGTGAGCCACATATCCCCAGTCCTATTTTGTATTTTATTTAGAGACAGGGTTTCAACTGAGTTGCTTAGCCTTCACTGTTACGGAGGTGGCTTTGAACTGCCTAAACCTCCAGAGCAACTGGGATTACAGGTATGCACCACCGTGCCTGGCTTGTTAGTGTATTTTTTATATGAGCTTCTCTCTGCCTGCCTCTCTGTCTATCTATACATCTGTCTCTTTATCGATCTAACTGCCTATCTACAGTAAATGTCTCTTGGTAAGAAGCCCTCTGTGATCTCTGGTTTACCAGGTACAAATACTTTTTTTGGTTCATTCTTTCCTATACTGTTCCTTTTGTTTGCAAGAGGAAGAAAAGATAATTCAAAATGCAGAACATAGAGAAATCTATCCATGTCAATAATCCTTTATATGGATTAGGTATTTTTCATATAAGTCTAGTCTGTGTGTTCAATTAGTTCACTGGTGGTCAATACACCCAGTGGTCTTCTAACCATCCAGCCATTAGACACTGCCCAAACAAAAGGCAGTACAAGTACAAGTGAATCACAAAGCCTGATACACTCACCTTGTCAGGTCCCTAAGACCTGTGTTTTCTCCTTCTCCACCCATCTATGAGGAGCCAAGTAGGATTGCTCAAGGGAAGCACACTGGAATTATTTACTTTGAAATTTTGCCAATGATATTTAGGCAAAAGCTCTAAAGATTCAAAGGCCTGGTATTTCGTGTTATCATCAGAATGAAAATTCATTTTGCTCTTTTAAATAAAAGGCACCAAGTTTGCAAGTATTTTGACTTGGATTCCTACTTTGAAAATATATAACACATTTATTTTAAACTAGTTTGCATTAGAATGGATACTTTTCGTTAAAATAAATTAGAAATGATTTGGGAGTAGAATTTAAATTCTAATATAAAGCATTTCTTTTAGATATAAATGATAAAAAAAATTTATGGGATTTTTGTTTGTTCTTGGAATTGAAAATAGAGGTTATATTAAATAAGTTCCTCATACTTCAATCATTACAAAAATAAAAGTAGTTGAGATAGGGGTGGAAATGTTAATATCTTTACAGAGATTTTTAAAGTGTCTGAGTACTCTTCTAATTCTCTGACACCTAGATGAATACAGATAAACTATACAGACCCCATGTAAGCTGATGTGCAGCCCATATGAGCAATGGAGACCAAGTGGTGTCACCCAGCTCTCTGAGTTATGAACCTTATTTGACAAAGCAAAGGAATAGATTATAGTTTACTTCCTACTCACTAAGCAGAGTGTGCAATAGACTCACATTTCAATAAAATCCAAACAATTAAAATGGGATAGCTCGGTGGAATAGTACCTGCCTTCCATGTGCCAAGACCTGCCCATTCCCAACACTCCCAACACACACAAGAATTAAAAAATTCTTTGAACTGTAAGAGGGAGAATTGCACATTCATTTTTTGAGTTAGAACTTAATAAATTCTGTGTTAGTCACTATGTTGTTTATACTGTCACTTCTTCAATTCTAAATAACCTTGGAACTCTTATTCCATTAGCCCCAAAACATTTAAAAATAAAGTTAAAAGCAAAAATCACACTGCTTGAAGTACCTAAACAATACAAATTGTTATTTTTCAAACATAAAAATATAAAACTATACTTCTTATTCCTGTCTTTGGTGTTATATAACAATTTGAAGGCTCAGTGGCAATTGCAAGGAGCCATAGAACCACTATATATTATCTCCTGTATCAAATAACAGTGATAGTTATTTTCAAATAAAAACTTCTCACTATTCTATAATGTTAGCTATTCTTCAGAAAGTGTGCTTCAGTGGAACCATCAGTTCTTTTTACTGAGGAACTGAATTCAGTAAGTTACATGAAATATCAGGAAATTTACAAGGCCTGCCATTGACCCCAGTAGTCTGAACTGATTGCTATAGATGGTTTCTGGGTTATGCTAACAGCCGCATTACCTCCAATGACCGCAGAGTCACTTCTGTCTGCATTAATTAAGGGCTCTCCCTCATCAGTTGGTCCAGAATAGCCTACAGTAGAAAAAGGGAGGACAGAGCGAAGAGAAAAGAGTAATTCACAAACACTGGAACAACAAACAATTGTAGTGGGAGAAATGAACATGAAAGGAGGAACATAGGAGAGGGAAAGGCCAGATACCAAGTAGGTGAATCAACAAACAGGACTAAGTAAATCTGCGATATAGCAGTAGTGACACACAGAAAACAAGCACAAGGAGGTACCCACCTGAACCACCTGAGAGACGGGGAGCGAGTTCCCGCGCTCCGGAGCCAGGCCCTGCGCCCGCCGCGCAGCGGGATCCAGCGGCCACTTGACCATGAACAGTGACCGGGGCAGGTCCGCCAAGGCGCAGCGCCGCCTTCAGCGGGGCTGCGTGGCTAAAGCGCACCGCAGACAGGCAGCCTGTGAAGCCGCGCGCTGCCGCCCGCCGCGTATCGGGGTCTGCGCCAGGGGGCTCTGCCGACAAAAGAAGTGCATACATTGTTAGGGCGCCCCGCATCTGCAAATCTCCCTTCCAATCCCTATCTTTTCATCTTTAAGGAAATACACTGCGGCCATTACCAGTGGCCTGAGTTATTGACAAGCGGGGTGGTAACTTTGGTCCATTTTGCTAAAACCTTCCCTAGAGGCAGCCACGGAGTAGATAAAGGCGAATTCCTCGGCCACTTCATTTTTTCAAATGATCATTACAATGCTTTTGGATGGAATTTGTACCCATTAGTACAATTGGGTAAAGCGAAATATCTCTTGGATTTGAGGAGACTCTGGAAATTTCTCTGAAAAATTCTCTAGGCTGTGTTCAACACCAGAGGCTGCTCCCTCCACAATGTGGTCTCCATTCCCTTTTCCATAGATTGCAGTCTGTCCCTGCCAGGACCCACCTACCTTTAACCACAAGCGAGGAAGGTTGGTTTTAGCAAGATCTAAGTAAGACCAATTGCCACGGAAGATGAAAACTTGAGGTTGCTAATTTCAGTGAATATGCTCTGCCTTTCCACTTGCTCAATGGGCATGGAATCTGACAAGGGGAGTTAGATGTGAAGTTCAAAAATTTAAATGTCAAACAGAGAAGCATCCTCTACCCTGCAGAGGAAACCGTGTCAATACCACTGTGAGTGCTTGATATCTGATGTCAAATTCCCTTTGCAGACTGGCTGTGGGGGAAACTGCAGTTGATTCTCCTTATTCTAACAACCAATGAATGAATACATAGTTGTCAAGAATTTGCCAAATGATTTACTATAGGTTATCATTTTAATCTTTGCAGCATAAAACAATGAATATTTTTATTCCTATTTTATAACTGAAGAGGTGAATGTTCAGAAGTTTGTAGCATAAGTTAGTAGGACACTAAGGTTACTGGGGGTGGGGACCTGAATTTAGGCCTCTTGTGTTCAACCCCTTTCTCAACAAGATATTCTTTTTTCCCCCATTAGTATATTCTGTATTATATGTTCATAATTGCTCACATGGAGGGACTGGTAAATGGGGATCATTATACTATTTTTATTTTTATAAGTTCATATATTTTTCCATAGCACATATGTACATATTCAATAAATGCTTTTTGGTTGATTTAAGAACCAATCTTTAAGTTCACTCTGAGAATCTCAGTTCAGATCCATTCTGTCTTGATGTTGTAGTTAAACTCTCAAAGGACAATCCTTATTTCTTTTGAATTTGAGGATGCTTGAAATATGTTTTTATATTAGAGGAATATACAGTCCCATCACCATAAATTCACCTTTCTATGGATGCTTAGTAGCTACTGAAATAATTTTTATAATGTTGCACTCATGAGGATAGAAGAGCCTTCTGTTCTAAAAGATTACATGAATTGGATCAAGATAAAAATGCACTTCCATAGCTGATTGCCATCTCATGCCACTGAGGTTTCTTGAGTGTTTTTTTTTTTTTTTTGAGTGTCGGGGTACCTAAAGTCACCTCTGTTGTTGTACTAATATGAAAGAAATGTGAAAATTATCCAACAGAATGGAGTTGCTTGTTCCAATCCTGGCAAAGAAAGAAAGGGAAGGAGGGAGGGAGGGAGAGAGGAAAGATTATAAAACAAGTATTCTTAGTCATAAAGACTGTCTTATAGGACTATCACTAAAGTCTCTGTCAGGCCACAAGCTTGCACAGGAGTATACAAAAAAACAAAGCAAACAAAAGAACTTCTGCAAGGATACCTACCCATCAAGTGTCTGTTCAACCTCAGACTGATGCCACTGTCGTTATTAATTACTGTACCCAAAGATTATTGTTTCAAAATATCTGATAAAATCTTCAGCTTTGTCTTTAATGTATTTTCTTTCCCCAAGTTTCCTTGACTATACTCCTACGTTACTTTGATCGTGTATTCCCTTTGCAGTGCTTTGTTACTCTGATTGCAATGCTATTCCTAAAGAAATACCACTATTCTCTGAAGAATCTGTTTGTTGTTGTTAGATTGAAAGTAAGGTTAAGCTATGTACTCTGAATCTTCTACTCATAAGATGGGGCTTCTTAAATCTAATTTTAGGTATTCGTTTTCATTCCTACTAATCTTCACTTCATTATTTTAGTCTGTCATTCTTGAAAACCCAATCTTTTTTATTCTTATTCCTTCTGACTTGAAAGAGAGTTGTCTCTTGAAAAAAGTGTGTTGTGAACTGTTCGGCTTACAAACTTAGGGACTGTTAAGTTGCAACAGTAAATGTTTGTGTATAAAAAAACATCTAAAGCAATTAAAATTAGGGGCATGATGTTTATGATATTACAATAAACATCTTTCTTAAATATCTTGGTCAGGCTGATTATATGAGACATCAAAAAACTTTTGTGTGATAAATTCCTGGTAAATTTTAAGCATACTAGGAGAAAGTAAGCTTGGAACAACTCAACTCAAAGAATATTATAAATTTAGAGATGTCTTCCAAGATGACTTTATTTATCATTTTATAATTTGATAATGTATAATTTACAGAAAGAAATATTTGCTTGATATACTTGAAAGTGTGTCAAGAAGTAATAAAATGGGAGGATATTGCAACAGCAACATGGAACTTCTTTGGGAAAGCTAAATTATGGAAAAAACGTTAAAATTCAATTTAAAATCCTAGCTATTAAGCAAAAAAGAAAGAAAAAAAAAGAAAGAAAGGAACTATGGCAAATATTAGGCTAATTAATGAATTATACTAATTCTGTGAAATTTATTTTCTAAAGACAACTGAGCTTCATCTTTGCTGACAGTGCTATTACTGAAGAAAGACACATAGGTACTACATTAAAATTGCCTCTATTTCAAGAATCTCCACTTAATATTTGTACATATGTATGTATATTTGTGGACATGAATGTGTGGGCTAGATTTATATGTACCCCAATAGCCCAACTCTGAACATTATGTGTACATTAGGTATAAATTCACCTGGACAGGTTTGCTGCCTGCACTGGCTCCCTCATATTTTCCTATGGTAGGTTCGTGATTTTGTCCAGTTTTAGACTGAATTAATTTCCCAGTATTTTGCTGAGATGGGATGCATGGTTAATATTTAATCTCAGTCCATCCTTGTTACCCTCAAAAACATTTTTTAATCTTATCAGATAAATTATATAGTAGATGTTTGAGCTGTAGCCCATTTTTCTTGGTAGTATGACATTTTTACTTCATCTTTATTTTTTTATTTCACTGCTACAATTAGATGTTGGCTTCTAATGACAAAATCATCATATTTCATTGTAGAAACTTCTGCCTAGAAAATTTGGAAGGTTTTTCTTTTTTGTTTTGTACTCCAGGAATTTTATCAGAATTTTTCCAAATTTATCTTTTTTTTCATTAGAACTGGTTTTTATTGTTTTTTTTCTTTAGCTTGGAGAAATTGCCTATTTTAAAATATATTAATGCCTTTGTTTTAAATTCTTTCTAGATCTCCAATTATACAAGTGAGGTTTTTCTAGATTAGATACCCATGTACTTCCTATT
Source organism: Spermophilus citellus (assembly GCF_964194105.1). NCBI lineage: Eukaryota > Metazoa > Chordata > Mammalia > Rodentia > Sciuridae > Spermophilus > Spermophilus citellus. Next base: position 29,858,835 of record NC_138198.1, on the reverse strand, counting down.
TTCCCTCTCTGTTAATCTTCTTGCTCTGTGATCTGAGATGTTATATCTAGGCCACTATTTAAGTAAAATCAGTGATCATTATCTTCTTCAGATCACCCAGTGAAATTTTGTAAAATTTATTTAAATTTCCCATGTGTTTTTCTCTTTGCCTAAAATCTCCTTGAATTCCAATTTGCATCTTTGTTGTTTACTGTCTTCTTCAACAGTGTATTCTGGCATAGAAAATGTTATTTGCTGTTTATTCTTCCTCCACCTCACCCACAACTTTGCTGTTCGATTCCATTAGGTATGCCATTACTTACTTTCTTATTTATTTATTTGTCTGCTTACTTCCATGGTTGTGAATCTGATATGATATACAAGTCCTGACAACATGGAAGGTACAGTTTCTCTGATCCTGTCAAAAGAAGGGACCTGACTACAGACTGTCTCCTTTCCTTAGTTCCAGATGGCATGATGGAAATGGACACAATCAGGCTGAGCACTGTTGATGATCCTTTGACATTTCCGACTTTTCTGCAAGTTAAACTTTATATAGGACCGATAGCTTTTGTACTTCCTTGGTGCTGTGTTGTGTTCTCCACCAGCCGACTGCAAAGTGCTCACTACAGCTGTCATTTACATCTTCTCCTGATCCTGCTGCTGGGCTGGCACATCAGCTCTTTACCCAGGAGCACAAGTATAATAATCTAAACTGCCATCATCCCAAAGTAGGTCAGCATCAGAGTGAATAGAACTGTATTTAGATAAAGAGTATAAATGTGTTTTCCCTATTAGCTAAGTCCTGAAATTCTATCATTAAGGTTCTTTTGACTCAAAATTTTCTTCTCATTAAAACATAAAGAAAGGAAAAGAAAAAGTTAGGAAGGAACTTTGGAGAATACCTAGTGTGTTATTAGTCATTGACACAGCCTGGTGAAACAAGCACTCAGCTGCTATCTTGAGAACATGGATATAACCATAGGAAATTGGGAGACAGATGCAGTTTCAGACTAGGTAAGAAGGGAACCAGGAATATGGTTCAAGTGGGCCATGAAAAAAGCAAAGTTTAGGAAAGGGTGGACTAAAGGGCTGAGCATAAAGTTCACTTCCACTTCAATTCTGAGAAGAATCTCTCAATCACTTTGAATACAGACTCAATTAATCTTCCTTTCTCTTAAAAATTTTCTCTGGTAGGAAGTGTTGAGAGTCCAGGCAAATTTCCAACAATTCAGGACACAAATATTCTCCACTGTCTCAGGTGTTGAGTAGTTTTGTCTTCAAAATCTATCATGTAAGTTATATATTGCAACATGTAAGATGATTTCTGCTCTTGAAAAGGAAGAGACAAATAATTAAAAATGTGTACAAAAAGCTCTCTGTTACCCACAATGAATAGTGAGTGCTTCTGAAAGCTTTGCTGTGGACAAGAGGTTTAACTGTAAAGTCAGTACAGGATATTAGCAGCCAGTGACTAGAAGCAATGCAAGTGTGCATCACCATGAGAATGGATAAACAAATTGTGTATATTCTTATAATAAAAGTCCACATAGCAATGAAAATGAATGAATTACTTCCACATGGGAGAGCATGGATGAATGTTAAAAAGTTTTAATGAATGGAAGCAATGAGACAATGTAAATGTTGACCTGCAATTTATTCTAGATATATACACATATAAAACAGAGTGAACTTTTTTTTTATTATAAATGAATACCATAATTAAAAAATGACTACCAGACTAACTTTTTTTTAAAGTCTTTTGGAGAGCTCTGGTATTCAGTCAGAAAGAAGTGAATTCATCTCCCTTCCTGTTACCACCATATCAAATTATGCCTGACACTCTCAGTTATGCCTGGGAAGAGATCAGGTGGTTTGTGGCCCTGTAGTAAGCAATTCCATCACAAATTTTCTGAAAGAATCTTCTGTAAGTAAATAATAGCTCTTGTAATAATATGCAGACAATCTTTGTCAGCCTTTTTTATGTCAAGGCAGCATGATTATTCTTTGTGTTTGCTGTCCTTAACTCATGACCACTACTCAAAATTGCAACATGGGCTTATCCAGCCTCCCTAGCTGCACGCCAGTGGTCATAAACTTCTGAGTGCTTCCAGTTCTCTTTTTTTCTTTCTCTTACATCCCATCCTGGGTTTCTGAATGAACTCATTCAAATTGGACAAATGTCCAGTTATGGCTCATTGTTCTAATTATCCTAGGGTGCATGTATAGGAGAAAAGGCTTTGGCAAATACATCTCTAATCAATTTTTTCTTATTTTTGAAATAGAATTGGTTACTAAATTCACCCTTACCATTGCCAGAATCATTTGTTCACCCCCAAAGAAACCAGTGCATATTGTCTGTAATCCCCATCCTGTCTCTCCCTAGACCCTGGCAAACCCAAACTACTTTCTGATTCTGTGAATTTGCCTATTCTAGATATTTCTTACAAAATAAATCATGATATGTGGCCTTTGCGTTTGGTGTCCCTGCTTTGTTTTCATCCATGCTGTAACAAATACTAATCTTTGTTTAATTTTATGGGTAAACAATATTCCATTATAAGGATAAACCATTTTTGTTTATTCCTTGGTCGACGAAAGTTGTTCCCACTTTTTGGCTATTATGAGTAATATGATAGCATGAAGATTTGTGTATATGGTTTTTATATGGCCATAAATTGTCAATTATCTATTTACTATACACAGGAGTAGAATGACTGGGTCATACGTAAGTCTGTATTTAACTTTTTAAGGACCTGTCAAACTATTTCCATAGTGTCTGCATTGTTCCCATCAGGGATGTACATGATTTTCACACATCACTTGGTAACACTTGTTGTCTATCTTTTTATGTTATAGCTGACCTACTCAGTGTGAAATGGTATCTCATTGTAGTTTCAATTGTATTTCCTTTATGACTAAATGATATTGAGCAGATTTTCATGTGAGCCTTTTGTATATCACATATATATTTAGTTGAAAGAGTTCTTTATTGTATGTTGTATGTTGTCATGGTTTGTATAATGTTAGAAAAATCCCTTATAGAATACATGAATTACAAACAACTCCCACCCCACTTCATGGGTTCTCTTTTACTTTCTTGATAGTGTCTTTTGAATTATGGAGATTTTTCATTTTGATCAAGTACAATTTAATCTTTCCTTGTTTCTGCTTTTGAGAAACCATCACCTAATCTAAGGCTTTTGAAAAACTTTATCTAATTCACAAAAAATGAACAACTAGGTTTTGCTCAGAGAGTTTTATAGTATTAGTTCCTATAATTTGATCTATCACCCATGTTGAGTTAATCTGTATGTGGTATAAGGTAGCATCTTTTTTTTTTTTCCAAATGTGCATATCACTGGTCCAGCAACGTTGTGAAAGAGAATATTCTTTCTCCCATTGAATGGTCCTGGTACCAGCATCAAAAGACAGCTATTCATGAATGTATGGGTTAATTCTTGGCTCTTAGTTCAATTCCATTTATCCATATGCCTATCCTTGTAACTACAACCGTCTTGATTACTGTGTCTTTCTACTAAATTTTGAAATCAAGAAGAATGAGACTTCCAACTCTGACCTTCTTAATAAGATCTTTTGGCTATTAGCAGAGTCTTGCATTTCCATTTGAATTAGTTTCCTTTTCTTTTTTATGGGCAGTACTGAAAATTGTACCCAGGGCCTCATACATGTTAGGCAAGTGCTGGAACACTGAGTTATATCCTGAGTCCTCCATATGAATTTTTGTTATAAAAATGAAAGCCTCCAGAAAAGACACATATCACATATAAGTGAATTTCAATATGGCTAACAGCATAACTTGCTAATTTCTACTTAAAAAGTCATTTAAGTTTTAATATGGATTGTGTTGAAACTATACCTACATTTGTAGAATAGTAATCTTAGTAATAATAATCTTCTTAGCAAGATTGCTTTCCAATTCCTGAACAAAGGATATCTTCACATTTAAGAAGGTCTTTTATAATTACTTTAAACATTATTTCATAATTTTCAGTAGATATGGATTGAACTTCTTTTGTTAAAATAATTTCTAACAAAATAATGCTACTTTTTGTGGCTATTTTAAATGGAATTTATATTTGATTCTCCATTTGAATTTCATGTTGTTCATTGCTAGTATACAGAAATACACTGAACTTTTGTGTATTGATCTTGAATACTGAAATCTTGCTGAAACTTTTAGTAGCTCTAATAGTTATTTTTGTAGATTACTTATAAGATTATGTTCTCTAAATATGGTTTTACTTTGTTTCTTTTTAATCTGGATGCTTAAATTATTTTTCTTGCCTAATAGCCCTACTTTAAACCTGTACTATAATCTTGACTAAAAGCCATGACAACATACATCCTTGTTTTGTTTCTGATCTGAGGAGGATGATTTCATCTTTCAATGTCCAGTGTCACATTAGCTATGCGTTTCTTGTAAATGGATTAAACCATGTGAGAAAGTTTCTCCCCCTGCCTTTTCAATTTGTAAGTGTATATTAGGGATCAAGAAGCAAAAATCTGTAAACATGAAGACAGGTTATTTGAAAATAGAAAAAAATGAAAAGGGATGAAGAAAGCTTTTAGAATTTATGAAATAACATCAAAAGCACAAATATCCAAGTTATAGGAGCTAAAAATGGAGAAGAAAGAGACAAAGGGCCAGAAAATTTATTTAAGGAAATAATGGCCATAAACTTTCCAAATCTGGAGAAAGATAAAAATATCTAGGGACAGGAAGGTAAAAGGTCTCCAAGCAGACTCAAATCCAAACCAGCCTGTACAAGGACATGCTATGATTAAACTGCCAAAATCCAGAGAGAAAGAGAATCTTGAAAACCTCAAGAGAAGAAAAGCATATCACATATAAGCAAGTTCCATTAAGGTTAGCAGCAGATTTTTCAGCAGAAACGGCACAGAGAATGGATGAGTTATTCAAAACGCTCAAAGAAAAAACTGCCAAACAAGAATACTTTACCCTAAAAGCCATCACTCAGAAATGAAAGAGAAAGATTTACTCAGACAAAAATTGAGGCAGTTCAATACCACCAGACATGATTTACAAGTGATGCCAAAGGGACGTTTTTCAAGATGAAAGCAAAAACTGATAATTAGTAACATGAAAGCATATGAAAGTATAAAACTCACTGGAAAAAGTAAGTATACAAACTAGAATTACTGTAATGGTGATATATAAATCACCTGTATCATTGGTATGAAGCTTAAAACATAAAACAATTAAAATAATGACAGTGACAATAATTTGTTAAGGGATATACAACAAAAAATATGTAATTGTGACATAAAAACAAACTATGGGAGGAGATAAAGTAAAAATATTGTTTTCCTTACATTATCAAGATGCTATCAGCCTAAAATAAATTCCTTATCACTATGTTTTATGTAAGCCTTACAGAAATCACAAAGCAAAAGGAACCAAAGCATATCACAGTCTATGTGTGATAAACCTACAACTTAAATTACACACTCAACAGTGGAAAGTTGAAAGCTGTCCTCTAAAATAGGAAACAAGAGAACTGCTCAGTCTTACCATTTCTACTCAACAAAGTAGTGGAAATCTAACCAGAGCATTAGGTAAGAGAAGGAAATAAAAAGCATCAAACTGAGGTGGGCACCTGTAATCCCAGCTACTTGGGGGGTTGAGGTAAGAGGATTGCAAGTTCAAGAACTGACTTATAAGAAATGCCAATGGGAACTTTTCAAGGTAAAATCAAAAGATTTTGAGACTGTTTCTCAAAATAAAAAATAAAAAAGTCTTGGGATGCAGTTTAGTCGTAAAGCACCCCTAGGTTTAAACCCCAGTATAAGAAAAACAAAACAAATGTCACAACAATAACAACAACAACAACAACACCAAAAATACTCCCTGAAAAAAAATGAACAAAAAGAAACAAGACAACAAAACAAAACAACAAATAAGAAACCTCAAAATAAAGCAAAAAGAAACCAAATTGGAAAGCAAATAAACTGTTCCTGTTTGCAGACGACATGATTTTATATTTTCACCATCCTACAGACTCACCAAAAATCTGCTAGAATGGGTAAACAAACTCAGCAAAGTTACAGGATACAATATCAACATGCAAACATCAGTAGATTTTCTGCACAAAACAAATTATTCAAAGAAGAAATTTTTTAAATTCCATTTACAACATCTAAAAATAAATTCTTATAAATAAATTTAACTAAGGAGGCAAATGATCTATACACTGAAAATCATAAAACATTGCTGAAAGAAAATGAAGAAGATATTCCTGGATTGATATTTCTGCATTCAAAGAATTAATATTGCCAAAATGTCTATAACTATCCAAAGCAGTCCACAGATTCAATGCAATCTGTATAAAAATTCCAATGATAATTTTTATAGAAATAGAAAAGAATCCTAAAATTTATACAGAATCATCAAAGATCCTGAATTAACAAGGGAATCTTAAGCAAGTAGAACAAACCTGGGAGCATCAGACTACCTACCTGATTTTAAAATGTACCACAAATGTATAGTAATCAAAATAGCGTGGTGCTGGGATAAAAACAGACATACAGACCAATGGCACAGAACAGAGAACCCAGAACTATGTACTTTTAGCTAACTTATTTTTGACAAAGATTCCCAGAATACACAATGGGAAAAAGACAGTCTGTACAACAAATGGTGTTAGGAAAACTGGATATCCACAGGCAGAAGAATGACACTAGACTCTTATGTCACATGATTTAAAAATCAACTCAAAATGGATTGTATAGTTCAACATTCAATCTAGAACTATAAAACTAGTATATGAAGAAATATGGAAAATGCTTCTTGATGATATTCTGGGCACTGATTCTGAATATGACCTAAGAAGGATAGGTATCAAAAGTAAAAATAGACAGGTAGTGTTACAGCAACCAAAAAGCTTCTGAGCAGTAAAGGAAGCAGCACAGTAAAGAGTCAATCTACAGAATGGGAGAAAATATTTACAATGTATGCATCTAATAGCAGGGCTGATACCTCAGACACATTAGGAACTCAACTCAAGAGGAAGAAAAAAAAAATAACACATGGACTTCCAGGAAATTCTGTTATTTGCAACTACATGGATGAACCAGGAAGGCCATTAAACTAAGTGAAATACACCAGGCACAGAATGAAAAGCACTTGGTGATCTCACTATCTATATGTGAAATGTAAAAGTTGAACTCAGAGCAGAGAACAGAATGGTATGGTGGTTACTGGGGTTGGTGGGAACAGGAGTTGGGGAGATGTTGGTAAAAGGATATAAAATAACATCTCAGAGTCTATTTTAAGTGTTTTCCATACAAAAAATGATAAGTATATGAGGTGATACACATGTTGATAAGTACAATTTAGCCATTCCACAATGTATACAATTTTACAACACCATTTTTTTTTACCTGATTCACATATATAATTTTTGTCAATTTAAAAATTTTAATAATAAGTAATGAATAGCTTTTCATAATTAAGGACAACTTCTTATAAAATGAATGGATCTCTCTTGAGTCTACCTATTGGTCTATTTCATTTTAAGTTAATGAAATGAAACCCAAATTGCTGTCTCCAAATATGAGAAAAAATTGTGTTCATCCTTAGCTTGTTAACTAAAAAGCAGCAACTTGGAACAGAAGCCATCTTGAAATACAGTTATCTAAAACATGAAAATTTGTACTAGCCTTTAATTCAAGATGCATGCCTCTAGGTAGAGATGAAATGAAATACTTATTATTTTATTAGATCAATTGCTTCAGTCTATAAGCTTCATTGTCAAATTTCAACTTTAATTTTTATAAACTGAAATGACATGGTTTTGAATACATCACTCTTAAATAAAAATTTTTGGTTTAATGCCACTGACCTCTACATATTAATTGGTAGGAAATTAAAAATTTATGTAATACAATTTATTATTCTACTTTTTGACTAATATGAACACTATTCATAAAATATGCTTCACTTTAATCAATTTCCATAATCTATTGCATCTTTCTTTTTTAAATATTTTTTAGTTGTTGATTTTATTTTATTTATGTATTTATATATGGTGCTAAGAAACAAACCCAGTGCCTCACACATGCCAGGCAACTGTGTGCTACCAGTCCCAGCCCTACTGCATCTTTCTTTACACACATTAAATCTGAGTCTAAATTCTTGTAAAACTACTCCTTTGCCAATTTCATTTTTGGAAGACAACTTCCTATGGACATTTCTGAACACAACTCATTTTTCCTTCCAGGCACTGAAGACACTAAGGGCAGGAAGTTAATTGTTTGTGTGTTTATGCTTGTTTTGCTTATCGACCTACTCTGTCTTGGTGGCTTGAAAAAAGTAAGGACATCTGATCTGGGAATAAAGAGGAATTGGTTCACTGGAGGCAGAGAGGAACCACCTCTGTACTCACAGATTGCATCTACTCTACCAAAGTACAGCTTGGGGTTGGTATACCACGTGTAGGAACAATTTCTCATTTCTCTCAAACTTAGTCACCACCAGCCAGGACAGAGGGTAGAGCTCAATAGGAAATTTTTAAAGAGGAAGCAAAGTCTTTTCTACTTGTATGTTTTTAAAAATATGCACATTGATAAATTATAGGTGTATGTGTTTTTAAGATACAAAATGATGATGCTATGATTTTTTTGTTACATTGTGAAATAACCAAATTAAGACAACCAACTTATCCGTCACATCAAACAATTTACTGTATTGAGAACATTCAAGATCCAGCCTCCCAGTGACATTGAAATGTATAGTATTCAGCTCTTAGAAAAGACCTTACAAAAATCTGAGGCTTTGTACCCCTTAATTATTATCTCAGCATTCATCAGAATGCTAAAAATAATTATAGTTCAGCTGATGACTGAGAAATGGGTAGCAACTACTGGTTCCTAAAACTCAACACTGCCTTTGAACTTTCTGGAATCTCACAACTTTCTCTAACTGTATTCTGTTATTCCAAGGCTGACAGTTGGAGCAGTTTCTTTCATCTGTTTTTCCAATTCCTTCTGGTTTCCTATACTATAGAATAAAAAACTACTAATATCATGAAAACACAGATATCTAGAAATGCCTAGGAAATACAGCCAGTTTGCTAGAGACTAGGAAAATAACTAGCAGCACTTCTATACCAGACTGCAACAGTAATGAGCATCTCCTAACACAGAATGTGAAGCAACTATCATCATTTTTGTTTCTGTTTTAACTGGTTCAATCAGATTTCCACGTATGAGAACCAGGGCTAGAGTAACAAATCATGTGAAAGGACCAATACTACAAGCTGTTTCTCCTCCAGGACTAGCTAGATTCTTTATTGACCTTGGAAGTTTTGATGACAATGCAGAATCACCACTTTAAGCTGAAATTTCCCTATCAATTCCATTTAGAAACTTTTTCTATTTATTCATGTTGAAAAAGGAAAAATAAAGACATAAATAATTTGATGCCTAATTAGTAAAGTACACTTTTATTTTGATTTTATGGAAAATGACTAGGGGCAGAAAAATGTCTGTGAGATATTTAGGCTGTGATTTTACAAGAGTGGCTGAGAGTAAGTAGCACATCTCATTGCCACCCACAATTGTCTTCTTCTCTTAATCTTGTCTAGTTTTATCATTAAATAATTTCTGTATTTGGCTTGTGAATTCTTTGCTGAAAGTGTGTAGTAAGTTTCTAAATGTAACTTGCGAACTTAATATCTGCTTTGATTTTGGCTTTCTTGAGTTAGAAAAATACCAAGTTTTTAATGTTATGTCGATTGCCAAGTGAGGGGCGGTTAGTGGGAGAGCTTTTCAAGGAAGGTTGAAGCTCCTGGCAGGCAGCACTTAGGATTACAGGTGCACTCAGATAAGAATATGGTTTCTACCTTGATTAGCACTCACTGAAAATTACCAACATGACAAGGAGCCTCTTTCAGCTTGACAAAAGCTTCCTGCATTTGCAATTCCGCGGTTCTGAGCCATGTCTTGTGGGGAGACACTCTTTCACTTACCTAAAATCATCCCCAACACAAGAGATTTGACAGCATTGAATTCCATCCCTGATGACAGAGTGGCTCTTCTCCTTGCATTCTGGTTAACCTATTAAACAGTCCACAAGAAGTAGACATGGAAATGTGAGCAATTTGGATAATAAGAGGATGGGAATCAAGGGCAGGCCAAGAAAAATGACAAAGATAAGTGATACGTTAGTGCTATCAGAAAGGTGAAAGAAACCAACTTCAAACAATAGATTATCTAGAATGGAGAAAACCCTTTCTTGAACAGTTTCAGTAATACATTAAGTTCCACTTGTCCTCACTGTCTCTCCATTTTCCCTCTATTTTTATTCATGGTTTAAGTATCTATAAAAGGTGTAATCCATAGGAAATGCAATAAGCTATTTTAAATCTCAAAGTTTAATTTATTCTGGTGCTTTTTCAAAAATAGATTCTCATTTTAAGCAAGATCTTGACCTTTTCCTTGTGTTTAAATTGCTGTAGCATTTATTCTTTTGTATAAAGTGGGAATGGGTTTGTCAACATTCACTATCATAAATTAGATATTTCTCTATCAAGTCAAGTAAAACATCTGAGGACAGCTTTGAATTTTAAACTATTAGTACTTACTAACAATAGCTTTGATAATCTCATTGCTAAACAAAACACTTTGATTACATGTCTGTCTAAACAAGACTTAGAGAATAATAGTGCTAAATGGGTATTTCTGTTATTAAGATGTATTATCAAATTTTTGCTTTAACTCATACATTCTGAGAACCACTGTTTTAATTACCGTTGCCATTGTTGGATTTACTATCTTACCTCTACAAAGACCACTGCAGCTTCTCTGTTAATCTTCACATTGTGAAGTTGCCCATCAGCCAGGTTTTTAAAATCAAAGTTAAAAACATCTGGCTCTCTGTGTCTGTCTAGCTTATACCTGATCTGCAAACTTCCTGAAGACAAAAAAAAAAGAGAGAGAGTTTTAACTAAAACAAAACTTTACAAAAATTGCCCACGCAGGTTCTAAATCACATTAAATTTTCTAAATACAATATGAATTTATGGAGCATTTTTTTTGGTGGAACAATATATACTTCTCCTGGAAAATTGATCGTCTATGAGCTATTTTAGGGCCACATTCTAAATCTAGTTAATATTTTAAAAGTTAATATCAAATGGATTATAATGAGCAGTCTCCTTTCCAACATCCTCAATTTTCCTTAACTAAATGAAAAAGTTTAAGTTGAGCACATGAAAACTCTGAGCCAGGCTCTAAGTCAATTATTAATGTGATAGTCATATTATTAAATGGTAAAACCTCAAGCAATACTGCATTAATGTTCAGGTTCTTTAACTTCTTTTAATCTGACATCACTGCATTTTAATGTATTGTTGATATTTGCATAATTAATTTTTTTCCTTACGTGATCAGGATTTTTTCCCCTAATGTTTGTGCCATAATAAAGAAATAGAGAAAATAGAAATATATTGTTTGTTGCTGTATCCAAATCTCTCATTCCACATACTGTGCTTCTTCACAGATGGAGCTCAATAACTCTCTTAATACTTATAATGAATCATGTGGTTTATGCATATCCATAGAAATTAGTTTAAGGTTGTTTGTTCTCCAACTGTGTACTCCTGGAAAAGCCTTAGCAGGTTTCAGCTGGGTGGGTCACTCAACTTTTTCATATACGCATGACACTAGTGATTTCTCAACTACTAATAGATAAAGAACCATCATAAATAAATCTAATAAAATCTAAAAAAATAAAAATAAAAAAGAACCATCATATTTATTGGATGCTTATGGATTTTGTCTTTTCTATGGTTTAAATATTTCTTTTTTTTCTTAAAGGGAACTGGAAATATTTTCCATGTATTAAACAAGATATTTCAAAGAGAACTACGAAACTCAATTCATACATAGAAGCATAGGCCCTCGGGCAATCACAGGAAGCACAGTTTCACACCAAACCCATAAAGGAGAAAGGCATCTTAATTTAATCGTTGAAATGTTAACTTTTGCTGTAAACATTTGGGGGTATAATGAAAAATAAAGCAACTGTAGTAAAGCCTGGTTTGTGGCTGGATCAGAAAGGGCCCGTGGCTTTATGGCCACATTTTTCTAACTCAGTTTCATGGTTCTCATACTCACCATTGGAGGCAAGGATAACTGAAAGGTACTCCTCATAGACAGAGCTCACAAACAGCAGCAGGCTGGGAGTCCCCGTGGTTCGGAAGCTCAAGGTGACTATTTCCCTGGTTAGTGTTAGCTCCTCATGAAATAAAGCTGCTAAGGAGCTGGAGTTCCCATTGAAGGTGTAATTGTGATGCTCTTGAAAACTGTAGATTATGGAGGAACCAGCTCCAAAATAGGCAGAAATCTCTAGACAAAATTTTTGTTTTGTTAGTAATACATAAGTGCATACACTTGCTTTATGCACATTTTTAAAAAAACCTAATCACTCACTATCCCAAGAGAGAAAATAATAATGGCATTTTTACTGTTTCATTTTACCTTTATAATTTTAAGGTTAAAATGTATATACTATTATTTATCTAATCAAATATTACACATAGCTAACTCATTCTCCATTATTTTCATAACTTGATTTTGTAATGATAAATATTTCACGGTTGCCTTCAAAATGTTTCATCTTAGATTTACATAAAATTAAATCTCTAGTCTAAACATATAATTCAGAGGTTTTTCCTCTCCATGGGTCATTTCACTGGCAATCCAGAAACGACTGCCACCAGAGCTAATAGAAGTAGCCAGCAGTGGCTTCTCAAAACAGATTCCTATCTCTTCCTGAATTACACAGAGGATTTGGGACAGAAATTCTATTTCAAATCATCACATAGAGTTGCTTTCCTTTCTTTGTAGCATCATATGCCAGACATTCTTCATATTGTACCTGAAACCTCCTTCTTGGCCACTTACCATGTGAGCAGAATGGGCCCTCATAGGCAGAGGATGTACAGTCGCAAGCCACTCCTCTGTGCCGTTCTTGACATCTCCCCCCATTGTGACACAAGTGTCCATAGCTGCTGCAGTGTCCTGCACACCCTGCCTCGACTCCTGGAGTCACCTTGGCTCTTCCCTCCAGGTCCAGAGCCATCCCGTTCAACTGCAGAAACCGAATGCACCCCAGAAAGCCCCTCTGCCTGCTGGCTGTTCCACCTGCAAGGGAAACATTGTAAATGGCAGCACAGTTCCTCCTGTGCTATTGGCAAGTCAACACTCCACCTGTGGCCTTGTGGACAAGATCAAAAACCAGGACCTTTAAAAATGTTCTCTAGGAGATCCAAGATGGTGGGCTAGAGGATGGCTGCATTCTGTGTTGCTCTGTGACCTGAATTCAAGTAGTGGGGAATACTGTTTTTCTGTGAGTTATTAGAGGACCCCCAACAGCTGTTCCAGAACATCAAAGCACAGGTCCCTTGCCACAAACCCACACAGGATCCTGGTTGTGGCTGTCTATGCGCAGGACCTCTGGCCACCATTCCTCTGTGCAATCTCATGAGGCTCCCCTGTCGCCTCCATCTTGGGACACTGTAACCACTGCCATAGTCCCTTACTTGCGATAGCCTGCACCTGGGGACACCAAACAGGGTCTGAAGACAGCCACCAGCCACAACACTGTACACCACAGAGCTGCCTCCCTGAACACGACACCCAATGCCACTGCCCACCCTTAGGACACCTTTGTCGCCATCTTTAGTTGGGGCAACTCCTAGCTTGGCAAACCTGCTGGGTCCTAGAAGCAATGTCAAAGTACCTATAGTCCCCAACTCCCTCCTCCCCTGCAGCCACTAACTGGGCACAGTGCTTGCGGCTATGCGGCAAGCTCGTAAGCCTGGTCCTGAACTGCCCAATACAAAACAGCTCTCTAGGACAGGTGCGCAGCCCCCAGAGCACAGTCCATAAGATCTCTGGAGAGAGAGGTTCCTGATTGGGAAGTAGAAAGGGAGGGGGTGAGTGAGATACAGAGTTTAGAGACTACATTAGATACCAGGAATTGTGAGGTCTATGGTCTATAGGTGATATAAGGAGATAAGACCAGGCACCTACATCACATGAGTAGGCCCCAAAGGAGATACTTAAGATGCTGTCTCCCACTGGGGACATGCAACTACTATATGCCACTTCCAGGAGCTCCGTCCCCAAGACCAACCCTCCTACCCTAATAATCTTCACTAGCCTAAGGGTGGAGATACCAGCAAACAACAGACAATCCCAGCTACTGGATGAGTAGGGAAGCAGGAAAGATACTGAACTCCAACAAAAACAATCCTTGTATTTTCCTTTGAGATTTTTTCTTTTCTCTTTTTCCCCTTTCTCTCTCTCTCTTTCTCTCTCTCTCCTCCCACCCCCACATCCCCAACATTTGTGAAAACAAGTATTTTTCATGGATTAGGCTATTGAGGACTGGAATGTCTGTGTAGTATATGACAGTTGTGTTGTATATTCTTTTATCTCCTATTTCTACATTTTTATTTTTCTTAATTTTTGTGGTTATTTGTTTTTTGTATTCTATTGTCTTCTCACTTACTAGTCTCCTCAAAATCACTTTCTCTCTTTTCTCCTGCTACTAGCCAACTAGATTCCTTTTTCAAGCTTCCTAAGATCTAATAAGTCTTTATATCCTTACCTCCTACCTCCTTAACATCTCATCCTATACCACACCCCCGTTCGGTTCTCTTTGTTCACCATCCAAAACTGTAGACCCTTTTGCAAACCTACTATTTATATTGTAGATAATAATTAAACTCAACATTTCTTCATATTGTGACTAACCCACAAATGTCTTAATAGTGGTTATTTGGTTCAAGGTTGTATAGTGTTTGTAATGGGATCTGTTAATATTGCTCTCCCCCTTAAAAGAGAGGTATTGGAACCCTGCAGGGACATTATATGCCTATAGGGTAAAAACTGTAACACCTTGGATCTGCAGTGCTACAAGGGAAGACATACAAGCAACATGAGAAAACAAGGGAATAAAGTGCCCTAAACAAACCAAGATACTATAGAATCCATGGCCAGCAGAGCAGAAGAAATGACAGAGAAGGAGTTCAGGATGTACATAATTAAACTGTTCTGTGCATTAAAGGATGATATAAGAGAGCAAATACAGGCAGCAAAAGATCATTAAAATAAAGAGTTACAAAGCCAATATAGGAAACAAAAGATTCCTTCAAAAAGGAGATGGAGGTTCTGAGGGAAAAAAACAGAAGTCCTTGAAATGAAGGAAAGAATAAACCAAATTAAAAATACAATAGAAAGCATCACCAACAGGTTAGATCATTTGGAAGACAAAACCTCAGACAATAAAGAGAAAACATATAATCTTGAAATAAAGTTGACCACACAATGAAACCATGAGCAGAACATTCAAGAATTATGAGATAACATAAAAAGACCAAATATAAGAATTATTGGGATAGAGGAAGGCATAGAGTTACAAACCAAAGAAATGAACAATCTATTCAATAAAACCAGAAAATTTTCCAAATATGAAGGATGAAATGGAAAATCAAATACAAGAGACTTATAGGACACCAAATGTACAAAACCATAACAGATCCACACCGAGGCACATTATAATGAAAACACCTAGCATACAGAATGGGAGAAATTTAAAAGCTATAAGAGAAAGGAATCAGATTACATATAGGGGGAAACCAATTAGGCTATCTGCAGATTTTCCAACCCAGATCCTGAAAGCTAGAAGATCCTAGGAAAAACATATGCCAAGCTCTGAAAGAAACCAAGAATCTTATATCAGCAAAATTAAGCTTTAGATGTGATGATGAAACAAAAACCTTCTATGATACACAAAATTTAAAAAAATTTACAACTAGAAAGCCTGCACTACAGAACATACTCAGCAAGATATTTAATGAGAAGGAAACAAAATCAACAACAAAAATAAGCAATGGTAGGTTTTACACTAAAAGAAAAACCAATCAAAGGAAAAACCAAGTCAAGTTATATAGTAAAAATAACCAAAAGTGACTAGAAATATAAATCACGTCTCAATAATAAACCTGAATGTTAATGGCCTAAGCTCATCAATAAAAAGACAGACAGGCAGATTTGATTTAAAATAGATCCAACAATATGCTACCTTCAAGAGACTCCTCTCTTAGGAAAAAACATCCACAGATGGAAGATGAAAGATTGGGAAAAAGATATCCCTCACATGGACTACAGTAAGAAACAGGGGTTTCCATACTCATATCAAATAAAGTAAACTTCAAGCCAAAGTTAATCAAAAGGAATAAAGAAGGATATTATATACTGCTTAAGGGAACCATACATTAACAAGACATAACAATTATAAATCTATATGCTGCAAACAATGGAACATCTATGTTCTTCAAACAAACTCTTCTCAATTTCAAGAGTCAAACAGACCACAACACAATAATACGGGGTGAGTTTAACACACCTCTTTCACCATTGGACAGACCTTCCAAACAAAAGTTAAACAAAGAAACTATAGAACTCAATAATACAATCAATTAGACTTACCATACATATATAGAATATTTCATCCACCAATGAGTGAAATACACTTTCTTCTCAGCAACACATGGATCCTTCTCTAAAATAGACCATATATCATACCACAAAGTAACTCTTAGCAAATCCAAAAAACAGAGATACTACTCTATATTCTATCAGATCACAATGGAATAAAATTAGAAATCAATGATAAAATAAAAAATAGGAGCTACTCTAACACCTGGAGACTAAATATGCTATTGAATGAACAATGGATTGCAGAAGACATTAAAGAAGAGATTAAAAAGTTCTTAGAGGTAAATGAGAATACTTATACAACATACTGAAATATCTAGGACACTATGAAGGCAGTACTAAGAGGAAAGTTATTGCATGGAGTTCATTCCTTAAAAGAAGAAAAAGTCAACAAACAAATGATTTAAAATTACATCTCAAAACCCTAGAAAAAGAAGAACAAACCAAAAGAGTAGAAGCAGGAAATAATTAAAATCAGAGCTGAAATCAATGAAACTAAAACAAAAGAAACAATTAAAAAATTTGACAAAACAAAAAGTTAGTTCTTTGAAAAAAATAAATAAAATTGATAAACCCTTAGCTGTGCTAATGAAGAGAAGGAGAGAGAAAACTCAAATAACTAACATCCACGATGAAAGAGGAAATATCACAATGGACACTACAGAAATACAGAAGATAATTAGTAATTATTTTGAAAATTTGTACTTCAATAAAATAGAAAATATTGACAGCATCCACAATTCTAGAGTCATATGATTTGCCCAAACTGAATCAGGATGATATATACAAGTTAAACAGATCAATTTCAAGCAATGAAATAGAAGATGCCATCATAAGCCTACCAACCAAGAGAAGCCCAGGACCAGATGGATACATAGCTAAGCTCTACAAGACCTTCAAAGAAGAACTAATACCAATACTCCTAAAATTATTCCATTAAAGAGAAAAAAAGAAAAAAAAATTCCAAACTCATTCTATGAGGCCAATATTACTCTGATTCCAAAACCAGGCAAAGACACATCAAAAAAAGAAAACTTCAGACAATTATCTCTAATGAACATAGATGCAAAAATTCTCAATAAAAAATCTGGCAAATCTAATACAAAAACATATTAAAATGATAGTGTACCACAATCCAGTGGGGTTCACCCTAGGTTGGTTCAGCATATAGAAATCAATAAATGTAATTGGTCACATCAATAGACTTAAAGATAAGTAACATATGATCATCTCAATAGCTGCAGAAAAAGCATTCTAAAAATACAGCACCCCTTCATGTTCAAAACTAGAAAAACTAGGGATAATAGGAACCATATCTCAACATTATAAAAGCTATCTATGCTAAGCCCAAGGCTAACAACATTCTAAATGGAGAAAAATTGAAAACATTCCCTGGAAAAACTGGAACAAGACAGGGATGCCCTCCATCACCACTTCTTTTTTTCCTAATTTCTTTAGTTGTTTTAATTAGTTATGACAGTAGAATGCATTTATATACTTTGATATATCATACATAGATGGGATATAATTTCTCACTTTTCTGAGTGTACATGTTGCAGAATCAATATTGGTCATGTAGTCACATATATACATACAGCAATAATGTCTTTTTCATTCTACTATTTTTCCTATCACCATATCCTCTTCCCTCCCCTCCCATCACTTCCCTCTACCTAATCTAAGGTACCGCTCTTCTTCCCTAGTGCCCCGCACCGTATTATGAATTAGCATTTGCCTATTAGAGAAAACATTCAGCCTTTGGTTTTGTTGGATTGACTTATTTCACTTAGCATATTCTCCAACTCCAACCATTTACTGGCAGATGCCATAATTTCGCTGGTGGGACTGCAAATTGGTGCAACTACTATGGAAAGCAGTATGGAGATTCCTCAGAAAACTGGGAATAGAACTACCATTTGACCCAGCTATCCTACTCATTGGTTTATACCCAAAAGACTTAAAATCAGCATACTATAGTGACACACACACATCAATTTTTACAGCAGCTCAATTCACAATAGCTAGACTATGGAACAAACCTAGGTGTCCCTCAATAGATAAATGGATAATGAAAATGTGGTGTATATAATCTTTTACCACTTCTATTTAGTTCTTGAAACTCTAGCCATAGCAATGAGACAGATGAAAGAAATTAAAGGGATACGCATAGGAAAAGAATTCAAACTATCACTATTTGCTGATGACATGATTCCATACCTAGAGGATCAAAAAAATTCCACCAGAAAACATCCAGAACTAATAAATGAATTCAATGAAGTAGCAGGATATAAAATCAACACCCATAAATCAAAGGCATTTCTATACATCAGTGACAAATCCTCTGAAAGAGAAACTAAGAGAACTACCCCATTTACAATAACCTCAAAAAATAAAATAAAAATAAAATAAAAAACTTGGGAATGAACTGAACGAAAGAGGTGAAAGACCTCTACAATGAAAACTATAGAATACTCAAGAAAGAAATTAAAGACGACCTAAGAAGATGGAAAGATCCTCCTTGTTCTTGAATAGGCAGAATTAATATTGTCAAAATGACCATACTACCAAAAGCACTATACAGATTTAATGCAATTCCAATCAAAATCCCAATGACATTCCTCATAGAAATAGAAAAAGCAGTCATAAAACTCATCTGGAAAAATAAGAGACCTAGAATAGCCAAAGCAATCCTTAGCAAGAAGAGTGAATCAGACTGCACCATGCCACACCTTAAACTATACTACAAAGCCGTAGTAACAAAAACACCATGTTATTGGCACCAAAATAGACTTGTAGACCAAAGGTACAGAATAGAGGACACAGAGACAACCACCTAAATACAGTTACCTCATACTAGACAAAGGTGCCAAAAACACATATTGGAAAAAAGATAGCCTCTTCAACAAATGGTGCTGGGAAAACTGGAAATCCATATGCATCATAATGAATTAAGCCCCTATCTCTCACCATGCACATAACTCAACACAAAGCTGATCAAGGACCTAGGAATTAGACCAGAGACCCTGCACCTAATGAAGAAAAAGTAGGCCCAAATCTTCATCATGTCAGATTAGGCCTAAACTATCTTAACAAGACTCCTATAGTGCAAGAGATAAAATCAAGATCCAACATGGCGGCCGGGGAGGAAGCAGTATTTTCAGGATCTCCACAGTAACGCGATCAGAAAGACCCATTAATACACCTAGAATCTACCTACGGAGGAACCTCTAGCAAAATTCCGTGGAAAGGAGACCTGCCGGGAATCAGTAAGTTTATGAGAGGTGACAGTTTGTCCCAGATGAGTGAATCTTGGCCACGCGGTGCAGAGGTTCAGTCTCCCTGCCAGCCGCCGCCAAACGGCCGCCAGCGCCTGCCCGGTTCTGCAAACGGCCCCCGGCGGCCGGGCCCGGCGCGGCGATAAGGGTCCCCACCTGCACAGCAAACAGCCCCCCCGCCCACCCAGCTCAGGAGGCGACGTGAAGGGAATCTAACCAAGCCTTTATGAAATAGCGAACTGGGCTGCGTACGGGGGTTGCTGAACTGCTGAAACTGGTGCTCAGAGTAGCGGCTTTAATAGAGACTTTGCACAGCTTGTTAGAGCTCCTTTCACCATTAGTCTGTAGTGGACCACCCGGCCAAGCAGCAGAAAAAAAAACAAAAAGATTGAAAAAGAGACGCTTGGCTCCCAGACGCTTTCCTGTTCAGAGCCGCGGGCGCTTTGCGCCCATATGCTTCCTCTTTCACTTTGCTCCCTGCAGAGAAGCTGAATGGGTAATCAGCAGTGGATCTTAAGTACCTGAGGCAAAGAAAGCTCAGTACACCCCGCCTTTTTTTTTTTTTTTTTTTTGAATATTGTATATACAGGGAGAGTTAGTGGACTGAAATTGTTGGCTGGGCTGGGGTTTCGGGCCGAAAATCCACTCCGCGGGAGCCGCCATTTGCTTTCGGCATGCTGCCTTGATGGCCCTGTCTACACTGTCCAGCAGCCACATCTAGAGACTGGAACTGGGCTGCGTGCCGAGCCCTGTCCTCTGAAGGCTGGACCACGGCCTCAAGCGCCTCGGTCGCCTGTTCCCTGCTGCACCTTGGGGCAGAGCCTGCTCTGGGGTCGTTGGGCACCCCCCTGCGAGGGGACCCGTGCTCTGGAGGAGGGGGTTGGAGAGCCGCGGCGGCAGCCGCTTGGGCCCTGGGAGCTAGGCACCAGGCCGAGGAGCAGCGGAGGCCGCGGCGGCGCTGCTAAGGTCGTGAACAAGCGTGGCGCCCAAGAGCGCGGTTATCGCTCCCACCAGGGCTGACAACAGAGGTCCCTTGCACCAGCTACCAGGGGAGTTGCTACCTGAGGGCAAACAAATTCGCTGGGGGTCCTCAGCCCCAAGCCCTACAAACGTAGGGTCCGAGGGAGGAAAACAGAAAGGGTGTGCCCAGGCATCCTTGAAAACAGGGCTCCCAGGAGCAGTAGACCCGGCGTGTAGCCAGTAATGTGGTAAGCATCACAGGCGAGTGGGGCCTGGATTGAGGAACCACAAGAGAAGGACCTAGGCACTCAGGACTGGAGACTCGCACAGTATGGGAAGAAGAGCTGAGGCACAGTGATTGGTTCCCACCTATCAAGAGGAGAAGCCTGGCCCAGTGGGCATAGCTCCACCTACTGGAAGAGAAGTTAATCGAGCTCTATGACTGCATTTATTATTATTATTATTTTTTTTAATGATTATTATTAGTTTTTTTTTTATTTTCACTTTTTGTAGTTGACGTTGTTGTTGTTCTTTAACTTTCTTATCAATGGTTTCATTTTTTTTAAATTCTTTTTATTCTATTATTATTACTATTTTTTTAAAAACTTTAATTTCCATTTTTTAATACCATTATAATTTTTTTTGTTTGTTTTAAATTTTTATTTTTTCGTTTTTTCTCTCTTTCTTCTCACTTTTTTCTTTTGTCTATTCATTTCTTTTCAACTTTCTTATTCCCCCTCTCTTGAACCCCACCTGCCTACACTCACTCTCTTTAGTGACTTCTTCCCTTCCCCTCTAATACCTCTCCTCCCAAGCATCAAATAAATTTATAAGAGTAAACAGTAACTCAGCAGTCAAACAGAATAAGAAGTATCATGAGCATAAAAAAGCAAGGAAGAAAAGGAGTACAAACAATGCAGAATGCGGACAGCCTAAATATTCAGGAGGACCTGGAGTCATCAGAAAAATGGCCATATAAAGAACTCAAGGAACACCTTAGACAGATGGAAAGGAACCTTAAAGATCACATTGAAAAGGAATTACAAAAACAGATAAAAGAAGAAGTTAAACATCTTTATCAGGAGATAGAGATTATTAAAAAAAATCAAACAATAATTCTAGAAATGAAGGAAACGATAAACCAAATTAAAAACTCAATCGAGAGTATCACTAACAGAGTGGAGCAAGTAGAAGCCAGAACGTCAGATAATGAAGACAAAATATATCAACTTGAAAAGAGTCTAGCCAACTCAGATAGGCTGGTTAAAAATCACGAGAAAAACATCCAAGAGATTTTGGATAACTTAAAAAAACCAAACTTACGAGTCATCGGGATAGAGGAAGGCACAGAGATTCATGCCAAGGGAATGAATAACCTGCTGAATGAGATAATTACAGAAAACTTTCCAGAAATAAAAAAGGAAACAGATATACAAATTGTAGATGCATACAGGACACCGAGCACACAAAATCACAGTAGACCAACGCCAAGACACATTGTTATGAAGCTATCCAATATACAGAACAAGGAGAAAATATTAAAAGCTACAAGAGAAAAGAGACAGATTACATTTAGGGGTAAACCAATAAGGCTGACAACGGATTTTTCATCACAGACGCTGAAAGCGAGAAGATCCTGGAACAACGTATTTCAAACACTGAAAGACAATGGATGCCAACCAAGAATTCTGTATCCAGCAAAATTAAGCTTCAGATACGACAACGAAATAAAAATCTTTCATGATAAACAAAAGCTAAAAGAATTTGTAGCCAGAAAACCAGCATTGCAAAGCGTCTTGAGCAAAACTCTACACGAGGAAGAAATGGAAAACAATAACCAAAACCATCAGTGGGAAGTGCCTCGGTAAAGACAGAGGAAGGGGGGAAAGCTAACCATGGAGAAATAAACTAAATTAGGGGGAAAAAAAAGATAAATAATCAAACATGGCAGGAAGTACAAACCATATATCAATAGTAACTCTAAATGTTAATGGCTTAAACTCTCCAATAAAGCGACATAGGCTGGTAACATGGATTAAAAAAACAAATCCAACAATATGTTGCATCCAGGAGACTCATCTGATTGGAAAAGACATACACAGACTCAAGGTAAAAGGTTGGGAAAAAATATACCAAGCACACGGTCCTCGTAAGCAAGCAGGCGTGGCCATTCTCATATCGAATAAAATCGACTTCAAGACTAAGCTAATCAAAAGGGATAAGGAAGGACATTATATACTGTTAAAAGGAACCATTCACCAACAAGACATAACAATTATCAATATTTATGCACCAAATAATGGCGCTGCGACGTTCATAAAACAAACTCTCCTCAAGTTCAAGAATCAAATAGACCACAACACAATAATCATGGGTGACTTCAACACACCTCTCTCACCATTGGACAGATCCTCCAAACAAAAGTTGAATAAAGAAACTATTGACCTCAATATCACTATCAATAACCTAGACTTAACTGACATATATAGAATATATCAACCATCATCAAGTGGATATACTTTTTTCTCAGCAGCACATGGATCCTTCTCAAAAATAGATCATATATTATGCCATAGGGCAACCCTCAGTAAATATAAAGGGGTTGAGATAATACCATGCATTTTATCCGATCATAATGGAATGAAACTGGAAATCAATGATAAAAGAAGGAAGGAAAAATCCTACATCACATGGACAATGAACAATACGTTACTGAATGATCAATGGGTTACAGAAGACATAAAGGAGGAAATCAAAAAATTCTTAGAGATAAATGAAAATACAGACACAACATATCGGAATCTATGGGACACAATGAAAGCAGTTTTAAGAGGGAAATTCATTGCCTGGAGGTCATTCCTCAAAAAAAGGAAAAACCAGCAAATAAATGAGCTCACACTTCATCTCAAAGCCCTAGAAAAGGAAGAGCAAAACAATAGCAAATGTAGCAGAAGGCAAGAACTAATCAAAATTAGAGCAGAAATCAATGAAATTGAAACAAAAGAAACTATTGAAAAAATTAACAAAACAAAAAGTTGGTTCTTTGAAAAAATAAATAAGATCGACAGACCCCTAGCCATACTAACGAAGAGAAGAAGAGAGAGAACACAAATCACTAACATACGGGATGAAAAAGGCAATATTACAACAGACGCTTCAGAAATACAGAAAACAATTAGAAATTATTTTGAAAACCTATATTCCAATAAGATAGAAGAAAGTGAAGACATCGATAAATTCCTTAAGTCATATGATTTGCCCAGACTGAGTCAGGAGGATACTCACAACTTAAACAGACCAATATCGATAGATGAAATAGAAGAAGCAATCAAAAAACTTCCAACCAAGAAAAGCCCAGGACCGGATGGGTATACAGCGGAGTTCTACAAAACCCTTAAAGAAGAATTAATACCAATACTTTTCAAGTTATTTCAGGAAATAGAAAAAGAGGGAGCTCTTCCAAATTCATTCTATGAGGCCAACATCACCCTGATTCCGAAACCAGACAAAGACACCTCAAAGAAAGAAAACTACAGACCAATATCTCTAATGAACCTAGATGCAAAAATCCTCAATAAAATTCTGGCAAATCGGATACAAAGACATATCAAAAAAATTGTGCACCATGATCAAGTAGGATTCATCCCTGGGATGCAAGGATGGTTCAATATACGGAAATCAATAAATGTTATCCACCACATCAATAGGCTTAAAGATAAGAACCATATGATCATCTCGATAGACGCAGAAAAAGCATTTGACAAAGTACAGCATCCCTTTATGTTCAAAACATTAGAAAAAATAGGGATAACAGGAACTTACCTTGACATTGTAAAAGCTATCTATGCTAAGCCTCAGGCTAGCATCATTCTGAATGGAGAAAAATTGAAGGCATTCCCTCTAAAATCTGGAACAAGACAGGGATGCCCCCTATCACCACTTCTATTCAATATAGTTCTCGAAACACTGGCCAGAGCAATTAGACAGACGAAAGAAATTAAAGGCATAAAAATAGGAAAAGAAGAACTTAAATTATCACTATTTGCGGATGACATGATTCTATACCTAGAAGACCCAAAACGGTCTACAAAAAAACTACTAGAACTAATAAATGAATTCAGCAAAGTGGCAGGATATAAAATCAACACACATAAATCAAAGGCATTTCTGTATATCAGTGACAAAACTTCTGAAACGGAAATGAGGAAAAACACTCCATTCACAATAACCTCAAAAAAAATAAAATACTTGGGAATCAACCTAACAAAAGAGGTGAAAGACCTATACAATGAAAACTACAGATCCCTAAAGAAAGAAATTGAAGAGGAGCTTAGAAGATGGAAAAATATACCCTGTTCATGGATAGGCAGAACTAACATCATCAAAATGGCGATATTACCAAAAGTTCTCTATAGGTTCAATGCAATGCCAATCAAAATCCCAATGGCATTTCTTGTAGAAATAGATAAAGCAATCATGAAATTCATATGGAAAAATAAAAGACCCAGAATAGCAAAAACAATTCTAAGCAGGAAGTGTGAATCAGGTGGTATAGCGATACCAGATTTCAAACTATATTACAGAGCAATAGTAATAAAAACAGCATGGTACTGGTACCAGAACAGGCGGGTGGACCAATGGTACAGAATAGAGGACACAGAGACTAAACCACAAAGCTACAACTATCTTATATTTGATAAAGGAGCTAAAAACATGCAATGGAGAAAGGATAGCATCTTCAACAAATGGTGTTGGGAAAACTGGAAATCCATATGCAACAAAATGAAACTGAATCCCCTCCTCTCGCCATGCACAAAAGTCAACTCAAAGTGGATAAAGGAGCTAGATATCAAATCAGAGACTCTCCGTCTGATAGAAGAAAAAGTTGGCTCCGATCTACAGATTGTGGGGACGGGCTCAAAATTCCTTAATAGGACACCCATAGCACAAGAGTTAGTAACAAGAATCAACAAATGGGACTTTCTTAAACTGAAAAGTTTTTTCTCAGCAAGAGAAACAATAAGAGAGGTAAATAGGGAGCCTACATCCTGGGAACAAATTTTTACTCCTCACACTTCAGATAGAGCCCTAATATCCAGAGTATACAAAGAACTCAAAAAATTAGACAATAAGAAAACAAATAACCCAATTAACAAATGGGCCAAGGACCTGAACAGACACTTCTCAGAGGAGGACATACAATCAATCAACAAGTACATGAAAAAATGCTCACCATCTCTAGCAGTCAAGGAAATGCAAATCAAAACCACCCTAAGATACCACCTCACCCCAGTAAGATTGGCAGCCATGATGAAGTCAAACAACAACAAGTGTTGGCGAGGATGTGGGGAAAAGGGTACTCTTGTACACTGCTGGTGGGACTGCAAACGGGTGCGGCCAATTTGGAAAGCAGTATGGAGATTCCTGGGAAAGCTGGGAATGGAACCACCATTTGACCCAGCTATTGCCCTACTCGGACTATTTCCTGAAGACCTTAAAAGAGCACACTACAGGGATACTGCCACATCGATGTTCATAGCAGCACAATACACAATTGCTAGACTGTGGAATCAACCCAGATGCCCTTCAATAGATGAATGGATAAAAAAAATGTGGCATTTATACACCATGGAGTATTACGCAGCACTAAAAAATGACAAAATCACGGAATTTGCAGGGAAATGGATGGCACTAGAGCAGATTATGCTTAGTGAAGCTAGCCAATCCCTAAAAAACAAATACCAAATGTCTTCCTTGATATAATGAGAGCAACTAAGAACAGAACAGGGAGGATGAGCAGGAAGAAAAGATTAGCATTAAACAGAGACATGAGGCGGGAGGGAAAGGGAGAAAAAAAAAGGGAAATCACATGGAAATGGAGGGAGACCCTCATTGTTATACAAAATTACATTTAAGAGTTTACGAGGGGAATGGGATAACAAACATGGAGGGAAATGAATTACAGTAGATGGGGTAGAGAGAGAAGATGGGAGGGGAGGGGAGGGGGGATAGTAGAGGATAGGAAAAGTAGCAGAATACAACAGTCACTATTATGGCAGTATGTAAAAATGTGATGTGTAACCGATGTGATTCTGCAATCTGTATTTGGGAAAACATGGGAGTTCATAACCCAACTGATTCTAATTTATGAAATATGATTTGTCATGAGCTTTGTAAAGTTGTGAACATCCAATAAAAAAAAAGAGATAAAATCAAGAATTAATAAATGGGAGGGATTCAAACTGAAAAGTTTCTTTTCAGCAAAAGAAACAATCAGTGAGGTGAAGAGACAGCTTACAGAATGGGAGCAAATTTTTACCACATGCACATCAGATAGAGCACTAATTTCTAGGGTACATATAAAGAACTCAAAAAACTTAACATCAATAATAATAATAATAATAATAACAACAACAACAACCCAATCAATAAATGGGCTAAGGAACTGAACAGACACTTCTCAGAAGATGATTAACAAATTTATGGAAAAATGTTCAATATCTCTAGCAACTGAAGAATGCAAATAAAAACTACTCTAAGATTTTATCTCACTCCAGTCAGAATGGCTGCTAGAGGATGTGGGGGAAAAGGCACAATCATACATTGCTGGTAGGACTGAAAATCAGTGCAACCAATCTGGAAAGCAATATGGAGATTCCTTGGCAAACTTGAGATAGAACCACCATTTGACCCAGCTATCCCACTCCTTGGTTTATACCCAAAGACTTAAAAACAGCATACTTCAGTGATGCAGTCACATCAATATATATAGCAGCACAATTCAAAATAGCTAAATTGTGGAACGAACCTAGATGCCCTTCGGTAGATGAATGGATAAAGAAACTGAGGTATATATACACAGTGAAATATTACTCAGCATTAAAAGAGAATAAAATCATGGTATGTGCAGGTAAATGGATAGAGTTAGAGAACATTATGCTAAGTGAAGTAAGCCAATCCCAAAAAACCAAAGGCCAAATGATGCCGATACATAAGTGAGGTGAGGGGGAGCATGGGAAGCATGGAGGAACTTTGGATAGGGAAAAGGGGAAGGAGAAGGGAGGGGGCATGGGGGTAGGAAAGATGGTGGAATGAGATGGACATCATTACCCTAAGTACACGTATGAAGACACAAATAGTGTGACTCTACTTTGTGTACAACCAGAGAAATGAAAAATTGTGCAATATATGTGTACTATGGATTGATATGCATCCTGCTGTAATGTATAACAAATTAGAATATACAAATTTTAAAAGATAAAAGAAAAAGAAAAAATGTTCTCTAAACAAATGCAATTTTGAAAACATAATTGTGACCAATTGTTGAGAATTATTAAGAAGTACTGAATAAACCACTAATATAAATATATTTTTAAAAGTTGAAGTTAGTAAATATTCTAAAAACACTTCTTCAGGTTACATTTATTTTTTTTAGTTATAGATGGACAAATACCTTTATTTTGTTTATTTTTTTATGTGGTGCTGAGGATGAAACCCAGGGCCCCCACATGTGCTGCGCCAGCGCTCTACTGCTGAGCCACAACCTTAGCCCTTCAGGTTACATTTTAAAAGATGTTTACATTTTTCCTTTATAAAGCATGAAATAAAGATCCATGATCATATTTATTTATTTATTGTTGTTTGTTTGTTTGTAGATGGACACAATAACTTTATTTTATTTGTTTACTTTTATGTAGTTCCGGGAATGAAACCCAGTGCCTCATGCATGCTAGGCAAGCACTTTACCACTGAGCCACAACCCGGGCCCCCATGATCATTTTTAAATAATTTAAATAATAATTTAAATAATTTAAATAATAATTTAAATAATTTAAATGATGTGTCTTGAAAGGTTATGTAGCTGAAAATCTCTAATTATATATGATGTGAACTTCTTTTTTTGAAGAGCTCTCAGTACTAAAGCTGTGAAGAGAAACTGAGGAGGGAGCAATAAAGAGGACACAAGGGTGCAGCCATGAATGAGGACCCCAGGCTTACTGGCTGGATCCCATTAATCCAGGGTCATGGTGGTGTAACACAGCCTGAACACTATGCTCCTCTGTAATTTTCTTAACTCTCATGTGAGTTTAAGGTGATAGTTCTCAAACATGGAAGCACAGGTGTAACTGCAGAGCTTGTTAAAAAACACAAATCTCATACTTAGGGTACCCCATATCTGAACTTTCAACTAGCTTCTCAAAGCATTAGAAATCTTACTCTGTAGGGATGCTAATTCTAGGTGAATTTCATGCAAACTTGGCTTCAAGAAATTCCATTAATTTACCCTTAGGATTATAAATCAGAAAATAAAATTGTGTAAGTTGAGCTGTAGTTTGATGATTTGAAGTGAAGCTTTATATCAATAAGAACTAATTGTGCTTGAAGCCAATTTTTAAGGAGCCCTGGGTTGTATACCGCCCCCCCCCACCTCCCACCCCCACCACACACAATTGCTTAAATTCACTGAATAACATTAGATCCTCTTTGGTGTAGGTATATTCCAGCTTACTAACTTGTGATTTATATTTGTTTTAATTGAATTTTGTTTTCATTTACTTTAAAAGACATGAGAAATGACCAAGTGAGAGCTACTTGGTTAATCTGCTTACTTTCCAAATTAGAATAGAGTTGCTTGAAACGTAATGTAACGAGACATATTTTTCCTTGAGAAAAACAATAATAAAATAACAAATAAATAAAGGAAAGATTCCATTGTCCAGAGCTATCTCTTCCCCAACCTTCCATAGGGGGAATAAAACCCAAGGACCCTTTACCACTGAGATTCATTCCCAACTCTTTTTTTTTTTTTTTTTAATTTTGAGACAGGGTCTAAGTTGCAGAGGCTGGCCTCAACTTGTGATCTTCCTACTTTGACCTCACAAATCACTGGAATTATAGTCATGTGCTACTGTGCACAGTTTGAGCTATAATCTTTAAAGGATGGGGAACAAAGGAGTCAGACATGGTTATGAATATGACCAATGTGAACACAGAGAAGCAGAAGTAGAATAGGACAAGGGAGGCCAGGAACATCTCGAGATGGGGGTATTTCTTGCCAGGGACAGACACACTAGACGACTTCTGTGACATGGTCTCCTGTGGTCTGTTTTGAGGGTACACTGGAGGATTCTGTCCTAATTGCAAGGCAGGTTCTCTAATTCTACAGAGATTTAAAATAGGAGAAATAGATAAAAATGGCTAAATGTTCGATAAAATAGTATTGATGAGAAGTAGCTGAAGAAAATGCAAATTGGCTATTACATTGAGTATAAATTTGGAAATTCTAATTGGGTCAGTTTGGGTTTCTGTGGTTCAAGTCAGTCAATCTCTCTGAGGCTGCATTATTTTCTCAGTAAATTGGGCAAAACAGCATCTGTAAAAGGAGATATTAAATATTAAATACGAAGGTCTTACAAATGGTGCTGCAGTCTCTATTGTCATTATTGCTGTTATCGCTATTTTTTTTTTAATACCAGCGATTGAACTCGAGGTACTCAACCACTGAGCCACATCTCCAGTCCTTTTTTGTATTTTATTTAGAGACAGGGTCTTAGCACCTCACTAAGTTGCTGAGGCTGGCTTTGAACTCATGTTCCTCTTGCCTCAGCTTCCTGAGCTGCTGGGATTGCAGGCATGTGCCACCATGCCTGGTTTATCACTGCTTTTTTAAATTACAGTTTCTTTTGGTCCAGCTGCACTTAGAGCACAGCTCAGTTATAAACCATCAGTACTCACCAATGAAGAGCTGGCTGTTGAGCTGCAAGAGGAGGTGCCCACCAGTGGAGGCAGGTTGAAACTTTTGAGGGAGCTGATCCACTTGGAGAGATGCTTCTTTAACATTTCTTTCTGCCTTCACGTGGTGCCATCGGTTGTCATTAAAGGGAGTGGGTGACTGTACTGTGACCTCACAAGGACCATTCCCCACATCAAAGGAAAAGGTCACTTCTGTGGGAGCTGGAAATTATAGATATGAAAGTTTCTCAAGTTAATTCAAAAGGGAGAAAATGTAATCCTGAGTGGACATGAAAACAGTATTGTGGCATGCTCATAATGAATAGGGCAGTGATGCAGGAAAGAATTACTTAGAGTTGGATAGGGGGGAAAATAAATTTGAATCCTGGAGAAATAAAAACAAAACTGATTCTAATACATTCTTTCTCAGCGTTTGTTATGGTTGAGATATGAGATGTCCCCCAAAAGCTCATATGTGAATCAATACAAAAGGGTTAGAGGTGCACTGATTGAGTTATGAGAGCCTTAACCTAATCAATGTGTTAATCCATTAATAGGAATTAACTTGTTGGCAACAGTAGGCAGATAAGGTGTGGCTGGAGGAGGAAGGTCCCTGAGGACATGCTTTTGGGGTTTATATTTTGTTCTTGGTAAGTACAGCTCACTCTCTCTGCTTCCTGGTGCCAGGTCCTGAGCTGCTTTCCTTCTCCACACTCTTAGGCCATTATGTTCTGTCTCAACTCAGGCCTCAAGGAATGGAGTTGGCCATCTATAGACAGAGACCACTGAAACCATGAGCCTCCAAATAAACTTTTCCTCCTCTAATTGTTCTTATCAGATCTTTTGGTTACAGCAGTGAAAAAGCTGACTAAAACAGAGTTTAATTGCTCATCTTGCTAAGCTCTAACTAGCAGACATTTACCTATAGAAAGAAATCTAGCATGTGATCTGGCTTCACATAAATGATTTTGCTTAAAGGTGATTTACAACTTCATATAATTTAAAAAATCGTAAGTGAAATCTTTGACCATAAGAAATAAGGATTTGCACATGTGATTAAATAATGTGAGCAGTCAATTCAGTCAAATAATTTTTAATTTAGTAGAAATTAGTTATTTGACCAGTCTGGTTTAATCTCCTGACTGCACACAGAAGTAAAGTAGCACCAAACCATTATAATCTGTTGCATATCTCAGGAGATGTTGTTTCACTCTCTACCTGCTATAGTTTGGGTAACACCCAAAGGCTCAGGTGTTATTAAAGTCTTGGTCCTCAGGGTAGTGCTATTGGGAAGTGGAACCTTTGGAAGGCAGGACCTTCCAGGAAGGTCTTTAGGTAATTGAGAGGGCCTGGCCTTGAAGAGGATTGTGGGGCCTTAGCCCTTTCCTCTTTCTCTTTTTCTCCTGGCTCAGGGGTAAGCACATGCTCCCATGATGAAATACTGCCCTCACTAGAGGTCCAACACTATGTAGCCACTCTATTTTGGGCTGAAACCTCTAGAACCATGAGCCCAAATAAACCTTTCTAAGTTAACTGCCTTAGATATTGTTTTATAAGGATAGAATGCTGACTTCTTTAAGATAAAAGAATTTTTTAAAAATAATAGAATTTTGGTATTTATAAAAATATACTTGATAAGGAAGCATGGCAGCAGATTAGGAAGGAGAATACTAAAGGGTTTATTGCTCATTACTGAGCATTCTGTGGCTTTGTCTCAGTGGCAACTCACCGCGCAGTTCTAGTCTGATAAAGTCTGTGATACCCAGGTTCTCTACAAACACCCCAGAAGAAGCTGTTGTCTTAAAAAAGAAAGACACATCAGCACTGAGCTCTCCACGGAATGTAGGGAAATGAAGATACGAAGTCTCAGTATTGAATGAAGCTGAATTCCAAAATGAATCTGTTTATTAAAAAAAAAGAGTGAAAGTAATAGTGAAACAAAACAATAATTGCATTTTATGTGTCTAGCATTTATCTTTACCATTAAATGCATTACTCATCTATGGAAGTCTTCATTTTGAGGTTCTTCTGGACATGAAGCCATGATATGAATAGCCAAAAGGTGATTACTTGGATTATTAAGATTCTGGACATGGATAACTGAGTATAATCACTATGGAAATGGTCTTTGTTTTTAAACACAATTTTACTTCTAATTTAAGGAGTAAAAATGACTTTTGATTTTGATTTTAATCTGCATTGATTTGTGTAACTTTTACCAAAATTGAGAGATCTCCCTCTTGATATCCCCCTAAACTCACATCCTTTCTTCCTCATCCCTTTATAGTTTGCCTTTTCCAAAGGTCGTATAAAGAGTGATGCACTTTTTAACATTTCAAGATTGGCTCCTTTCACTCAGTATAATGGCTTTGAGATCCACTCACATTGTTGTACATATAAATATCTGCTTCTTCCTCCTACTGACTTCTCTAATGTAGATATGCTATCGTTTGACCAACCTGAAGAACATTGAGCATCATTTCCAGATTTGGGAATAGAGCTGCTATAACATTTGTGTACAGTTTTTCTGGTGAACATAAGTTTTCATTTCTCCAGGTTAGTAAATACCCAGTGTGGAATTTCTGGATCATATGGTAGGTATGTATTTAACTCTAAAACAAACTGCCAAACAGTTTTCTAGAGTGGCTGTACATTTGTCATTTCCGTCAACAATGTATGAGTATTTTTACATCCTCACACAGCACTTGGCATTAGAAGTTTTTGTTTGTTTTTTGGCAATTCACATTGGTGTGTTGTGGTATCAATTTGCCTTTCCTAATGGTTAATGTTGTAGAACGTCTTCTCATGTACATCTGTGCTATCCTTACATCCTTTTTGAAGAAGTGTCTCCTCAGTTTGGGGAGAATCAACATCTTTCCTATATTGAGTTTTCCAATCATGGACACAGTATGTGTCTCCTCTTATTTATATTTTCTTGATTTTTGCCTTCAGTCTTTTATAGATTTCAAGTAAACATGTTTTGTTGCATGTCAGTAGGGTGTGTGTATGTGTGTGTGTGTGTGTGTGTGTTTAAATTCCTTGAGATTTTCTGTAAAAACAGTCATATAATATATATATATATATATATATATATATATATATATATATATATATATATAATTTTATTTATTTCAATCTGTGTATGTTTATTTATTTTATTACATAATTGCAGGCTTTGTCTTGTTCTCAATCTCAGGAGAAAAGAATTCAGTTTTTTACTATTGATTACAATGCTAGCTTTTTGTGTAGATATTCTTTCTTGAGCTAAGAAAGTTCTATTGCTGTTTTGCTAAGCATTTTATTATAAATTATTATGCTGCATCAGTTATCATGATAATTCAAATTATCATTTAATCAATTCATTCAGAATAAAACCTTCACATGTGATTTTTATTATCTAAACTATTAGTCATAACATTCAGAAACACTAGGACTTTCTCCCAGAGCAATTCCTTGTACAGGCCCCATGGAGAACCTTGGGTCCCATAGGCTCCACAGGATTTCTCTGTCTTAGAGGTCAGCATTGCTACTGGGTCCTTGGTGGACCACTGATTCAGGCAACATTGGAGAGTTCTGGGCAGAGAACTTACATGACAAGACTTCATTCACACTGGTGGCTGTGCTGAGAATAAGCCTGAGTGAGCAAAGACAGAGGCAGGCAGAACATTTCAAGAATGGAACAATAATCCAGGCCAGGTAGCAACGGAAGTGGTGAGGTGTGGTCAGATTCTCAATCCATTCTTGAAGATAGCAACAACAGGATTTGCTGATGAATCAGATGTGAGTAGTGATAAGAGTGTGAGAGGAAGAGAGAAGTTACAAGTGACCAATGGTCTCAGTTTAAGGGGTGATGAGAAGAATGGAATTGCCACGCACTGGATTGGGGAAAGTTGTAGAAATTATTTTCTTTCCCACCCCCTGCTTTGTCAGGGTGAATCTGAAGCATCTATTAAGGCACAAGCAGAGGTTCATCATCCAGTCAGGTGGGCAAGCCTGAAGCTCAGTTATTGGGCTTGGGGTATAAAGTGGGGTTACTGAGCATTTAAAGCCAAGAGACTGATGGGAAGAGATCATTCTCATGCAGAGAAGGACAAGGTCAATGAGGGGAACAATGAACATCCCAACATGAGCCTATCAGTGAATATAAATACTGGAGGGAGGAGGGAAGGAGTAAAATGCAGACTTTGTGGTATGTTGGTGGCCTGGTAAGGAAAGTGAATTAAAAAGTGAATCATGATGGAGTCCAAAGTGGCTTGCCAGTCCATTAAGAGGAAAACTGAAAAATAATAATTGGGTTTAACAATATCAAGGTCACACTGGCGACCTGGAAAAGAGCAGTGTGTGGGGAGGGAAGGAGGACAAACCTTGATGGAGTTTATTTAGAAGAGACCATAAGGATGGAAATGAAGATAGAACACATGTTTTTGTTTTTCAGAAAGTTAAGATCATCAAAATTCCTGGGTAACATTCAGAATTAATTAATATCTAATGGGATTAATTAATACCATAGAATTCTGCCTATAATGGGCTCTGCCCTTTCATTTTCTCATTATCTTCTGGATTTTAGGCATATCAGTACTCATCAAAGTACTTGTACTTAGAACTTAGTAGGCATGTATAGACTGAGCATACATAACCAAATAATCCAGGCTGAACATACATAATCAAATAATCCGAAGTCTGAAATGAATGAAAATCAGAAACTTTGAGTATTGACAGAACAAGTAGAAAATTTCACCCTGACCTCATGTAGTAAGTTGCAGTCGAAATGCAGGTGAACTAAAAGTATTGTGTTAAATCAGTGCCCTGTGCATAAGATCATAAAAAGCATGAATGAATTTAGTGTTTAGACTTGGGATTCATTTACAAGATTTCTCATTATGCATATGCAAATATCCTCACCCCCCCCCCCGCAAAAAAATCAAAAACAAAAACAAAACCTGAAATCTAAAATGATTTTAGATTTTAGGTCCCAAGAATTTTAGATAAGGGATCTAAAAGGAATAAAAGTTTGCTGCCTTAAAATTAGTAGGTGGGATAAGGTATAGAAAGTGCTGCCAAGCATAGTGGCACATGTCTGTAATCGCAGAAGAATTGCAAATTTGAGGCCAGCCTCAGCAATTCAGGGAGACTCTCAGCAACTTGAGACCCTGTCTCAAAATACAAAATAAAAGGGGCTGGGGACATGGCTCAGTGGTAAAGCACCCGTGGGTTCAGCCCCCAGTACTGGGAAAAAAAAAAGAAAAGATAAAGTTTGTTAACCAAGTGACAAATTATTTCAGATGATTCCATTAGTCTTTACATCTGTAGTGTTATTTAAATACAGCATAAAAGAGTCAGAACCCAAAAGTAATATAATTTCTCTTTTTTCTCCATTATAATTATTTTTCTTTTTTATAAGTTAATATATTCCTATGAAATACAGATTACTAAAACAGATAGTCTTTTCATAAACCCATGCAGTTAATTTCTCATAAAATATTACCATGCATTATTTGATCCCTCTGACTGCTACTTACTGTCCCCTCGGCAGAGCAGAGGCCCCAGGGTATAAGCTGCTTCAGAGTGTGGCCGGCCTGCATCTGTCATCATAACCTGAGTGACTGGCAGGTGCTCCTTATGGGAAAGGACTCCTGTGTCACTGGTCCTAGGAAATAAACACAACCATCTCAACTTTATTCTGAATAACATAAGAAATTATAGTTTTATTGCAGTTCAAGAGGTATTAAGCAAATTTGTAAATACATATAGCAGGGAAATCAAAATGCTTATCTTAACACTTAGAAGCATAAGCATATATCTGAGGACAGGAGGTCACTATTCATGAACCTGACCACTAAGAAGGAAGTGGACAGACTCATATGTGGTCATGGGTGCAGGTGTGAGGTTGCATTCTTAAAGCAATTAAGTGGCTCAGGATTCTATCCAAGTCAACCACTGTATAGAATTTAAATACAGAACTTATGCAAAGAAGAGCAATCTGCTTTCACAAACACAAACAAGACAAAAGATACCTGAATGACAAGATTTAGAATTTAAATCCTCATCATTTTATTACAATAGTCTCCATTTATCTGTAGTTTCACTTTCTGCAAATTCAGTTACTCACGGTCTGCCTTGTCGAAATATATTATTTGTTTTGACTTTT
Source organism: Spermophilus citellus (assembly GCF_964194105.1). Lineage (NCBI taxonomy): Eukaryota > Metazoa > Chordata > Mammalia > Rodentia > Sciuridae > Spermophilus > Spermophilus citellus. The sequence goes on along the minus strand of NC_138198.1, from coordinate 29,822,187 downwards.
TCAAGGGAGAGAACGATATTTATTTAATTTTTATTACAGTATATTGTTATAATTATTTATTATTATTAATGTCTTACTGTGTCTAATTTATAAATTAAACTTTATCAAATATATATATGTATATATATATATATACACATTTTATATACATGAAAAAACCACATATATGTTTGTAAATAGTATACATACATCTATCTGTACCTATACTGTGTTCATTACTATCTGTGGTTTCAGGGATCTATTGGGATCTTCAAGATATGGGGGGGACTCTGTAGTAAAGCTTTAAAAAATTCCTATTGTGGTTATTAGGTATTTTCCTACTTGTTGACTCCATAAATTTAAAAACAAAAAATCATACTGACTCAAAACCAAGATGAAGGTAGGATATAACACTCTTAAAATTAACAGGAGGGATAGAAAGTCCTTTGTCAACCTTTATCACCATCCACTCATACAACAAACACTTATTCAACATTTTCTATCTACCAGGCTTTGTGTGTTGGGTATATGGACATAAAAAACATTATCAGTGCCCCTAGGAATTCTAGTGAATATCATAAATGTAATGGCAACTATATTATTATTATGTAATGTAATAAGTGAGGAAACATTAATATCTATGTTTCCAATACAGAAAGGATTAGAAAAGGAGCCAGAGACCCTGGATGGTAAGCTGGCAATCAACAGCTTCCCCTCTGGGTAAAATAAGATTTTTCTATACTTTTTAAGCTGTTCATACTTTTTATTGCAGACTTCAATTATATTTGCATTTATAATTTATGGACAAAAAAGCTTTTTGTCTAGTTTATCTTTCTGATGTCTCATATCTGTGTAGAACTAGTAACTCTTAATTCCTAAAGTTACAAAACTGTCACTTACTCCAGGATATACAAATTGAAGCACAGAAAATACCACTTTTGCAGGTAAAAAAAAAATCCAGGAATTTAACATGGTTCAACCTAATAGCTTTACAGAAATGAATCTGAATAATTTATTAATCATTCCAATTATATTTAGCTACCAAATATTCTTTTAAGATAGAAAAGTTAGAATTATTAAAACTTTTATTCTTTCTTAAAATTATTAATAAAGTAACTGGAAGTGCATATGGTGTTATGAAAAATAGAAGATGAATATCCTGAAATTTAAAAAAAAAAGGTTTTATTGAATCAATTCATTTCAAAGTATCAGACTAAATAAGTAAGCCCCTGTGGTTCCTGCTAAACAGAAGCACACAGCAGATTATAACAAGCACATCAATGTCTGGTTTGTCATAAATCAGGCGGTCAGAAAGCTAGAAGGTACCACCACATTATTGGGGGAGTCAGTCCGGGAACTTATTTTATTACAACTCTAGGGATAACCTGGCAAATTAAATCCTGTGATTGCCATTTAAGAGGAAAAATGTGTGTATTAGTTATTCATTGAGGATCCTTGAATACAGAGGAACCATTCAAAACTACGCTTTCCAATGTAAGAAAAACTACAATTTAATTCTGTCTTCAACATTAACAATGTACATACAGAATTCTGAAAATCCATAAGCAAATAATAATGCTTGTAGTATATATTAGAACAGATTTTATAACAGTTTTATTGTTTGTAAAGTACTTTGGTAACTGCAGGAGTTTTTAACAATTTTATTTAAAATTGTTCTCATTAGTACAGGGCATTCTCAACTACTCATGTCTTATGCATGATACTAATTGTCATGGTCACCAGACTCCTTAAAACATTCAGTAAGATAATTTCCAAACCCTTTGTTTTTGATTTCTAATGCTCTATAAATAATTCTTACCATTCACTGTTTCAAAGGACTTATTTTTGGTGGTAAAATAGAACTTTGAGTATTTTGTGCTACTGACAAAGCTACAGGGGGAAAATGGTAGGTCAAGTTTCATAATTCACAATGTCATAATTCACAATTATTCCAGTGAAAGAGGGGTGGGAACCACACAATTATCATCTAGAATTACAATAATCTGGCAGCGTGGCCTCTCTGTTGACTTTTACTCTTCCATCTGCGCATCATTGAAATAAAGCTTCGTGTTTGGTGTGTCAGGTCTTCCCACCTGGTTTCCATATTCACCATAGTCCTAGCTTCTTGTTCCCCACTGTTTATATAAAGTTTAGAGTCATGTTGAAAAAAATCATGAACAAATATTTGGCAGTGGTTTGAAATTAAACCAAAAAAAGCACTTGAGGGAGAGGTACCCAGTTTTCTCATGCATGGCAATAGAACCTTATTTCCATTTATTTAGGTCTTCTTAAATTCTCATGATCAAGTTTATGCTATCTTTTCCATAAAAAACTTACATACTTAAAAAAAAAATCTTTATTCCAAGTTGTCATTCCTTTTGTTGATTTTGCAAATAGTTTTTATAACATTTCTTATGGTATCATGTTCTTTATAGGAATCCAGTTATTCTAAGATTCAGTAGCTTTATTACATTCCCATTAGTTTTAATAATTTTCTTTGATATTTGCAATCATATTGTTTATTGCTTGTAAAGAATCTTTCTGGTTTTTTTTTTTTTTTTTTTTTTTTTTTTTTTTTTGTGGTGCTGGGGATTGAACCCAGGGCCTTGTGCATGCAAGGCAAGCACTCTACCAACTGAGCTATATCCCCAGCCCCCTGTAAATAATCTTTATTGAGTTGTTTCTAATCTTTGTTCTTTTGAATATGTATTTTTAATTTTTACTATTCACTTCTAACCAAGTTGCACAGAGAAACTGTCCATATGGTACTAACTCTTGTAAAAATGCTTGATGTTTGTAATCAGTTTGCAAAACTATGCCATAAGTGTTAGATAAAATGATGCATCCTTTAATTTTATGTGTATAACAAATCAAGTTATTAATTTGGTTTCAAAATAGTCTGTCTGCTTACTAATTATTTTCCACCTGTTTTACCAATTACTAATAGATGTGTATTTCAACTTTTTCCTATTGGGTAATTTGTGAATTTCTTCTTGCAATTCTTAGTTATTTTTATTAAAAGTGTACTAGTTTAGAACTCTTAGTTCTTTCTGGTAAAATTTAAAAGTATGAACATCTTTGTCCAAAATTAGGGTTTTTTAAAAAAATCTTTATTTTGTTGATTTATTTTTATGTGGTGCTAAGGATCGAACCCAGTGCCTCACATGTGCGAGGCAAGTACTCTGCCTCTGAGCCACAACCCCAGCCCCCAAAATTAGAGTTATTAAATTTGCTTACTTTTGTGTATATTTTCCTAGTAAATTTTTTAAATATTAAGTTTCATTATTTCTGCAAGTACAGATAAGATATGCTTGCTTTTTATTCAATTCGACATATCTAGATTTAAATGGACATTTTCGTCACACTCCTTGTGTATGACTATGATCTCACTCTGAATTTATTGTGTTGCTTGTTCTTTTTAAATCTCATTTGCTATCTTCTTTTTGATCAACTGAATTGCAAAATTGTTTCTTTTTTTCTACTTCCCTCCTTCTCTTTAGCATACCAGCCAACATCCCACCACTGAGCTACAACCCCAACCTCCCCAGTTTTTCCTTTCTTTCCTCTACTGATTTGAATTTATTTGTTCTATATTTATTCTTTTAGAGATTACACCTAAAACTAATGCACACTGGGAGCAATTTAAAGCTAATACCCCAAGTTCAAATTTCAATGATATTTTTACTTCTCAACATTCTTTTGGCTATTTTGTCAATTATGATCATCTTTGTTAATAGATTAGATGACTGCTTTCTCATGTTTTAATTCCATGTAGCTAGATGTGAAATGTAGCTATATATAAAATAGTTACATGTTCCTGGTGTCTGGTATTTACTTTGGGGACTCTGAGTTTACAAATTTCTTTTCTCAATATTTCTTTTTGCATCTGAGACTTTCCCTTTAAAAGGTCATTTTCTTTCATTTTGAAAGCTGTTCTTCAGAACTTCCTCCTGTGGGGTGTGCTGGCAGTAAACTTCTCAGTATCTTATTGCCTGAGAGGATCTTCATTTTTATCACTCATTTTTGAAAATAGCAGCTGAGCAAAAATTTCGAGATGGATAGTAATTTTATTTCCAATTATGAAGAGCTTGTTGTGCTCCACAGTTCTTTCCTTTCAGAAGTCTTTCTTCCATATCTGCTTCATTCAACATTTTCTTTTTCTTTTTTCTTTTGACATTTTCTTTAATGTTCTTCAATTTCACCATAGTATGTCTAGATATGGATTTGCTTTTATTTATCCTGCTTGGTATTCCAGTATTTTCTCTAGTCTGGAAATTTCTTAGCTATTTGGAATATTGCCTCTTCCTAATTATGTCCCATCTTTAGAAACTTCAGCCAGACATGCATTCTCTCTTCTCTGCACCCCTTTCAGGGTTCCCAATTTGTTTCTCTCTGTGCTACAAGCCATGTAATTTGGTTACATGTATTAATCATTTCACCAGTCTTCAAATCACTTGTGTCCAATATTTGATCCAATAAATCTTAAAATTTTCAATAAAAACAATAATTTCATTTCCAAACATTTGTTTGGTTCTTTTGTAAATAGCAATTATCTCTATTAATAGTATTTGATTGTTTTCTCAACTCCATTGCTTATTTTTCAATCAGCTCATACATTTATTTTACATTTCTAATTATACCCATTATCTGGGACATTTACTTTTCCAATTCTCCCCTTTGTGGTTTCTCTACCCTCCCACTTTCTTGTGTGTTTTGTAATACTGGAGTGTGAGCTTATACTTCAAGGCATTTTATCTGTGAGAACCCTGTGATTCCTGAACTAAGGAGGAGGGCAGACCTGTAGTAAGAATATCTTGTAATTCTATGACAAGCTATTGGTGCTACCAACCTGTGGCCATGGTAATTTAATTCTGAAACCATCTTATATATTGCAATTAAAATTATGTATTGAATTAAAAATTTGTATGAGGGTGTCTAGACATGAGTTTTCTATCTCATGTGCTAACTGGAAGATTTGTCCTTATTCACCTTTTCATTGGGTTTGAAGCCTTTTGAGACCTCTAACTGTAGGGAAAATTTAGAGTTCCATATATTCTTTTCATGGAGCCAGGGCCTTTTCTGATTTCCCTCATGTGGCCATTTAAGGATTTAGGGAGTCAAAAAACAACTCAAGATCAGCCATGGAAAATCAATTTAACTTTAAGAAGGCTGATATTGTACTTCCACTTCATGTGAAACAATCTGGTATTTCCATTTTGTTTTATTAGAAAAATAAAACAGACATAATTATTCACAGATAAATGGAAAAAATCATTTTCATATTTTAGGCCTTAGATGAATGACGTCATACACATCAAAACTTATTCTTTAACTTCTTAGGAAATTCTTTATTCTCCCTATTGTACTATCTTGTCTAATATCTGCCTAAGGTACACAGTTTAAGCAATTAAAAAAATTACAGTTTGCACAGGGAAAGCATGTGGAAATCACCATTCATCCTGGTCAGCATCACAGTTGCAGTGATATTGAGAATCAATGCAGTTCCCCTCTAATCCACAAGTACACTTTTGAGCATCAGGCAGAGAACCTCCCCAGTAAGTGTGTGTTTCATTGGTTCTTCCAACCCACCAGCTCACTGGGGTTCCATCTGAAAGACAAGTATGAGAAAGGTGACACCTACTTTGCCCCCCACTACCTGCCTCCCCATATCATTCCTTTATTCCCCTCAATGTTAAAAATAGACTATTTTAGAAGTGATCACATTTTTAACTCTATAAGAGGATAATTTTTTAAAGGACTCCTGAATGTTTTAAAAAAATTAATATTGAGAATTATTACTAATTATACATTATTAATTTATACATTGAATCTAAAATCTGTTTGAGATACTAAACTGCCATGAAAGAATTTGTTATGCAAAATATGGTTTATTTTACTATTTTAATTAAAGTAACACTGATACTTCCTATTGTGTGTTAAAAATTCCTTAGGGACACATTTGTGCTTTTTCTTCTACTAAATGGCTTGGCTCTTAATTTGGAAACTGTGGAGATTCACCTTCATGCTTGAGGTGAATTTTGGGTTCAGAACAACTCTGAGCCAATTATATCTCAGTCCTCCAGCACCACTTGCTCAGAGCCACCATAACTCAGCCACAGAGTTGGAGGCCACCTCAACTCTAAGGGGGCTCATCTTGATGCTAAGTCCAGGTGAGGGTGAGGTGACTAGAAAGTGGGTGGTATGCAAGTAGGGAGGGACACTTCCCCCTCCATAGAGAAGCAGGACCAGAGGGAAAATGGAAGTAACAGTAAATCAGTTGCAAAGATGCTTGTCATTTTCAGCATGCTCTTTCAAACCCATCAGCTGTCACCACTGGTTCACTACTGAGAATCTGAAATGGGACCTCTGTTCTCCCTAACTCATAAGCAGCATGATGACTCCCTGTTAGAGGAGCCCTCTGCTTCTGCTGACAACATCTTAGCTTGCAAACATACTAACTGCATTCATCATCACTCAGTCCTGAACCAGTGGTTGAGGATGTGCAAAGAATCAGTATCAACCACCTTCTTCCTTTTTAAAAAGTGTTGCAAACTTATCTCTAGGGAGCAGAACTTTTAACAGATATTTGATAGATGTGTTCAAAATTCCACTTCAAAAAACAATTATTCAACATTCATTCTTTCACAGATTAACAGCAAAAAAACCATATATATATATATATATATATATATATATATACACAATTTTGTGTTTGTATTGGAGTTTATAATTTTATTCATAAATTAGGAACAAAAGAATGTTTTTAAAAGTACAGAATGTCTTTGGCTCCATTCAAGATTTATTTGAGTGACCAAGAGAATTTATATAGGGAATGATTTAAAAAGACATCAAAAGGAATCAGAGGCTGAAATGAAGAGGAATAAGTAAGGAATCAATGGACAAAGTATACTGTTCTACTTCCTCAAGTATTTTGGCCACAGGTACAATTGTCAGTCACCTTAGTATTCATTCACAATGTGGTAACTGAATATTTTCCCACAGCATCAACACTGTCACACTTCCTTTTCAGCCACCCATGGTTGTATCCTTTGAAACTTTCTAATACAAAGACCTGGAAGATGCTAGAAGACAAAAAATGTCTTTATAACACTGACATTCCCTATTTTGGCGGGGGAGGAGGAGGGATAGCGGGGATTAAACTCAGGGGCACTCAACCACTGAGCCACATCCCCAGCCCTATTTGGTATTATATCTAGAGACAGGGTCTCGCTGAGTTGCTTAGTGCCTTGCTTTTGCTGAGGCTGGCTCTGAATTTCTGATCCTCCTTCCTTAGCCTCCTGAGCCATTTCCCAGTGGCATGTGCTACTGCACCAGGCTGAAATTCCCTATTGTGTGTTAAAAATTGCTTAGAGACACATGTTTATTCTTTTTTTTTCTTCTTTTCCCCCTATGTCATGGCTTGGTTCTTTATTTGGAACTGAGAAGACTCACCTTCTTGGTGCCTAACCTTTCCTTCCAGGTAAGTTGCAAAACCAAACAACAAAAATACGACTAAACTATGGCCCATCTTGCTGTTCCCGAGTCTCTACTTGTGATTAATCGAGGTATTGGTTCCTAATACTTTCTGAGAATTTGTTTCATAAAAATTTCTGGAAATGAAATGTATCTGTATCTTGAATGCCATTTGCCCCTCTAACCTGATGCTATTTGCTCCCCCTATTGGAGTTTTTCTTGATGTTCTCACTCTGCAGCATTCTAAGGAAGGCTTTAGTTGAAGGCTTTGGTTGGCATTACACCTTTTGCACAAGGGCAACATCCATGTTCTGCATACCTATTTGCATTGATTGATGACACAAAGCCAATTAGTGTAATGATTTGAATGAACTGGGCTACGATAGCTGCCTATCTTATCTCTCTCTGGTTTAAAGCTTCTGAACATACATGGGTCTGTAACTGAATTTGTCTGAATTAAGTGTCTACTGAAAATTCTCCAGAGATAGCATGTAAGAAATTCACAAATTTTGAGTATCTATAATGTATTCCTTTTATTTTCTTTAGAAAGGGTTTAATAAGTTTAAAATTCTTTTCTCTGTCCTTCTTTTGTCCTAAGCCCAACAAAACACTTATTTGTGTCACTCTTGTTGTTTGAAATATTTATATGGAAGGGCAACAATCAAATAAACATGTGCAGATCACTAGAAAAACACCACCTCTTCAAGTAGAAATTCTTTACTATCTAGGCAATTCTCCACTTCTGGAATAGACCATATGATGGGAATACATGAGTTTTACTCCCAGACTCACTGGGTGATTTTTTTTTTCTGATTGTTATTGGTTAACTAACAGTCAAAAAAAAAAAAAACACTACTTCATTTGCCTCATTTTCTCTGGTTAAATGGCCCAACTTTGATTGTTTTATGTCACTGATTTAATCTAGGAGCCAACTTTCTCATCCTTTTGGTAATATACAATCTTAGTTCAGTGATCTATATGGTAGCAATGGACTAACAATAAGTACTAGGCCTCCTAGCTCTAAGTATAAATTCAATACACTACAGAGTTGTGAATAAATAGTATTTATTTCACACGCTTTATAGATGCTGCACTACTAAGTCTTAGAGAGATGAGTGTCTTAGCTCTATAGATTCAGAACTATTAAAGAATAGTTCAAACCCACAGATGCTGAGTGACAGACTTGAAACATGACCTCAGAGAATTCTGCCTACCACTCCCCAGCATGCCTGATCAGAGAAGGCAGACCAGCCTCCAGAAAACCAAAGAAGTTTCATGAAGGCAGCAGGGTTAGACATATTCACAAATTGAATGGCTTCAAAGGGAGAAGATATAAAACCCATAACAGAATTTTCCAGTGTGGATTAAAAATAAATAATCAGCTATCAGCAGAATTACCTTGAGTCCTAAAAGAACTGTAGGACACCAACTCTTTTCTCTAATTAGCAATTATCCAAGATACTAGTTGCATTCAGTCTGAGAGAGAATCTCATGGAATAATCACCTTCAAATAACTAAGCCATGCTGTTAGCAATCTTTCCTGAGACAAAACACAGTGAGGCAATGCTGCCCCTCATAATGTATGAACAAGGGCCTCATCAAACATCTTTATTGCTCAGTTGCCCAAGTGAGCCTGGGAAGAAACTTCAGACCACTCAAGCTTTCAGCAAAGTAGAGCAACTACTGCCTTGGCTCTTTGTCCCCAGGGAAAAGCATTTCTGTACTTTCCAGGCTGTGACCGTGGTGCTGTGGATACAGGAGTCTCATGAATCTACACCTGCTTGCTGCAAACTCCTGGGAACTAAAGTCTGAAATGGCTGATGACTTACCAAGGTGAGCTGAAAGCCTTGACTTCCTGCAGTGGAAAGCTAGCTCCTGTTGGCAGTGGTCTGCCTGGTCAATTAGGGCCTGGAGTTGGTCCATGCTGGCCATGTACTTGAAAATCACAGGCTGTGGGCTTTCTCCATGAGAGCTTTTGACTCTGGCCAGGTGGGAGCCATTGTGCTGCACTGAAGTCCATGCAGAGTCTTGTGGGCAGAAAGGGGTTGGGAGGGAGAAAGCAGAACTTGACTAGGCTGAAATACCTGAAATGAGTATGAACATCAGAGGCATCTCTTATCTGAATTAAGGTTTCTTAATCATCAGATCTCTTTGAGATTAAGAACAGCATAATTGGAATTCTTAAGATATCAGTATTAAAATTTGAAGTTTTATTGAAATTTACATTACTGTGTATTTGCAGGAATTATCTTTGGTGAAATCTGTTTGACAATTTAGTCAACATTGCTAAAAGGTCCACTTGTGAATTTCTGTGATATAATACCACAAGTTATAAATATTTATCTTTTAATTCTAATTTGTTATATATTATATAACAGAAGAATGCATTATAATTCATATTATACGTATACAGCTCAGTTTTTTATATCTCTGGTTGTACACAAAATAGTCACATAATTCATGTCTTCATACATGTACTTTGGGTAATGATGTTCATCTCATTCCACTGTCATTCCTACTCCCATGCCCCCTCCCTTCCCCTCCCTCCCTTTGCTCTATTTAGAGTTTGTCTAATCCTCCCATGCTCCCCCACAACCCCATTATGAATCAGCATCCTTATATCAAATAAAACATTTGGCATTTGATTTTTTGGGACTAACTTCACTTAGCATTATATTCTCCAACTCCATCCATTTACCTGCAAATGCCAAGATATTATCATTTTAAGAAGCATAATCTTTTCCAGATCAAGTACCCAAGTACCTTTTTCTTAGAAAATCAAATGTTTGTATAACAGACACATTTGTGGAAAAAAAGTCTATATAATAATGAAAAATAATACAAAATCAATCTTTTGCAGTGTTGGGGATTAAACTCAGGGTTTTGTGTATGATAGAAAAGTGCTTTACCACTGAGCTACAGTCCCAACCCTAAAATAAACATTTTTGATTAAAATTGACTAATATGGCATCAGCAACTAATTCTGTGGTCAATACTAAAATACACAAGACATTTGAACATCTAATATACCTATTCCTGGTAATAACCACAGTGAGACCAATGTCAGCTGACAAATTCTGACATATTTCTGTTACATTACCTATTTTTTAATGAAGGAAATTAGAAAAAAATGAAAATACATTCCAAAATGTTTATGGAAGAAAAAACTTTTGACTTCTCTCACTTTCTCCCCCAATTCACCTTACATCATAAAGGTATAAAAGCTTACTTCAATGGTATAAAACCGACTTGAAGATGCCTTAACTCTTCTTGATAACATCAAGTCACATGACCACCTCTGTATAATGTGAACTTGATAAAATGATGAGTTTCTCTTTCTATAGAAAAATTCCAAGTTACTGAAGACACAAAACAGTTGTGTACAGAGTTCATTTTTATTCTCTTTAATGGCTGCTACACGAATAAGATTTAAAAATCAAAACAAAAGGAACGCCCTGAGAAGTCCCCATAGGACCCTGCCCCTGCTGTGGAGACCTAGTACCTGGCTTATCTTCCATACCATGTAGCAAGGGACAAATCTGACAGCCACATTGCTGTTTATAGGTCTGAAATGCAGCAGATAAAAACAGAAATCCAAGAACTCCAGGGTCAGGGAAAAGAACTTTGGCTCAAAGCTTGTGAAAAGCAAGGTCACAAGATATCCGAAAACTAGCAAGAACCAGAACAAACTGTGAACTGGCAGGACTAAAGTCCATTTTATATTCAATGGCATTAGAATAAAAGAATTAAAAGGTCATTACCCTCTCTGTTGGCTAAAGGAGGCTATGAGCATTCTTATAGCCACTTGAATTCCATAGTATGTTTTTCCCCTTTAATTGTATTTTCACTGGGCAATTTGTATTTCAACATATTCATGAAAAATTACATAAATGAGGTGGCATTTACTTTCTGTAATTATCTAGTCTACCACAAGAAGGATTTAACAGTGTAAAAGAAAATAGGTAGAAGACTGTGTAAGGCTTGGGAGCTCATCAATTACAATGCCATGCTATCATTTATTTTCATGGTTTATGAAATAAAGGTAAACGATGTGCCTTAACAGTTCATATAGGCTAGTGGTCAGTGTGATAGATTTATGGTCTTGCATCATTAAAACATAACAAAAGAAATCTCTTCCTTCAAGTACAAAAGAGGAGACAATTGAAAATAATCTCTCAAACTATTCTTCCAAAAAAAAGAATCATAATTTAAATGATTGCTCTTTATAGTGAGATTATTTAAAAGGTCCCAAGTAAAAACACCAGGTTTCTCTAACATTTCACAACAAATAACTTTCATGAATCTCAAAAACTATTACCTATAAGAGAACTTTGAGATCACGTAATATGATTTAGTTTTCAAGGATGAGGAAACAGACAAAAGAATTTAAGAGAACCCCACTTTGAAACAATAAATAGCTGCTCTGTAGTCTGAATAGCCAGATAGAACTGAGGAAATAATTTTAACTGTGGGCAAATTTTAAAAGAAGTTTTGAACTATCACAAGAAAACATGTTCCTCCAACTTGCTGGAACCCCTTTCATCTGCATTCATACAGGGTGACCACTGGCAGCACCTAGTCCACCCTCTAAAGTTCAGGCAAATAAACATGCAGCTAAATTAACTTGATGGTTTGGTTTGATTAAGCCTGATACAAACAACAACACTGACACTATATTATACAATATCCCTTGGCTTCTGTTTATTTTGCTAAAGTATGTCTGCTTTCCAATTTTTGAAACTGTCCACAGAGTAATACACCTTTGAGCTACATAAGGAACATTTACAGGGAAAAAAAATTGTCTTGATGACTAAGAAACATGTTTATTTTACACATTCAAGTATGCAAATATCCTAAGCACATCTGCTATGCTCATGTCCACCTCTCCAAAAAGAAGAAAGAGCTCACTAAGAAAAAATCAGATGCATTTAAAATTAATAGATCTGTCACTCATGGAAATTGATTCTGACACTTTGGAAACTGAGTCAAGAGAAGATGCCTAAAAGAGAAGTCCAATACATGTCTACACACCACCTTGGAGATGAAGCCAGCTGCCTACATTTCCCCTAATGAGGAACGGGTGTACAAATTCAGAGAAGACTAGGACAGCAATGTGTCTACATAAAGTAACTTGTAACATTATATCTTCAGATAAAGAACTGTTCAAAAAAATTACACTCAGTATCATGAATAAGGGCACACTTTAAAATCACTAGCAGCCACCCTGCATGTACAAGGAAAGTTGGTCACTGTATTGTGCCTCTGAGAAGTGAAGCCCCATGACGGCTTTCTCCAAAGTTCTTCCACTATCTTCCTATTCAGAGAGAAACACAGGTTAGAGATGGCCGTTATCTTTTATTAAGTCCAAGTCTCTTACTTTACAGATGAGTAAATGGAGGCCTAGAAAAATTTACTTGCCCAACTTAATGAAATGATTCAACTTCACCACACATTTCTGGGCAACTTAGTGCTAGTCACCAAACTTTCTGAATTAGGAAAGATGTTCAAAGATGGTGGAGGTCTGAGGGCTTCCTAGGTACCTTCTAAACTAAACCCTATCCTGTATTTCATATGATAAAACTCCAGTAGAAAATAGAACAACAGAACTACATCATGGACATTCATGTTCACATATAAGACATTGGTCAACCCATTACTGTCTCTGCCCTAAATCTCAGAGTTACTGGGCCCCACCACATTGTCCATTTGTCAAAGCCAAGGATGATTTGGTATCTGTGCCTTACTGAGTTGGAGGGCTACCAGCTCTAAGTGATAGTTTTCAGGCTCCTAGTGATGGCCTTCAGAGCGCAGCTCAGATCCCAGAGTCCTGGGAAAGCCCAGGGTGTCATGGCTCCACAAATGTGGGTCCTTTTGATCAGTATTTATATTAGGGGACTGTCATTCTTGTTGTGGAGTCTTGGGATTTTCCATGATTTATCTGAATATTTTCAACACAGGAAGATTCAGTGAGATGTACCTAGATCCCTACCACTCCACAGCATCAACAGCTCTCTCCTGAAAGTTCACTTAAAAAGATTTCTGGGGCTGGGAATGTGGCTCAAGCTGTAGTGCGCTCGGCTGGCATGCACAAGTCACTGGGTTCAATCCTCAGCACCACATAAAAATAAAATAAAGATGTGTACACCGAAAACTAAAAAATAAATATTAAAAAAATTTTCTCTTTCTAAAAAAAAAAAGATTTCTGTTCTTCACAGCCTCATTCCCATGACATTGAAAGGCATGTCATTTCAGTTTCTAAGTCACATCGAACAAAAATCATTTGTTCATAGAGAACATTGTGTATACACTTATAAAATTAGATATAGACAGAACACTATGCCATCATCAATAGAAAGTATGAATTATTATTTATCATCTTGGAAAAGTAAAAAAAAAATGAATTTCTCTGAGCCTCAATTTCTATGTTTAGTAAATGAAGAGACTGGGGCAAGAGGTGTCTAAGACTTAAAGTTATTATTCTAGACATGTTAGACTATTAAGGCAACTCTCAGGTAGGCTGTTGACCTAGCCAGGTTCTTAGCATTTGTATTTTTATTGTTCATCAAATCTCATTTAATGGTAAGGCTGTTGCATTTTGTTCGTTGGAAGAAAGAACAGCAAAATAAACTTCCCTGCAGTATTTGCATTTCTCCCCTCTGGGTACAGTTTAAGGGACCTGCTGTGGCATTTCCCTTCTGAAGATATACTGGCATGCCTGTTTAGGAACTACTCTTAGAAGCTACAGAAATCCAGCCAGAGTAAGCTGTCCCAAGTAGGAGAGGGGAGGGTTCTTTCCAGGCAAATGCCAGTATAAAAGAGATGTGGGGGTGACAGTACAGGACAATCATTATTCTTTCTTTACTATTTTTTTTTAATTCCTCACATTTCAACATTACAGAATCTGTAAAACAAGTAACATTTGCAAACAAAACACAATGAATGTTTAATGATGCTATGCACATTGCCAGTCTCAATTTTTGTGATGAAAAAAGAGAGAACGGAAACAACCAGGACACTGTCCAAGCAATGAAAATATCTGTTGCAACAAAGGTGCCTTCACCAGCAGTTTAATTGTGACTGCACCCACACTCAGGGCCTCTGTTATCAAATTTCCTATAGCAAACTTGTATGAACATAGCAAATACAAAAATGTATAGTATTCTTGAAGTGTTTGAGTTAAATGAATTAACAGGTGTTCACCTCACTTGATTGAAGGTCTAGGAGAGCAGTTTATTTTTATTAGCAGTTTATTTTTATTTTCTTCCTCAAACAGCACAGTATCTGGGAATTGGTGGTATAAATTAAACTTGTGGAATGATTAAATGAATGTATGAATCAAATGGAGGATTAAAATGGAGCTGTTTGATTAAGTGGAGAAGGGAATACTAGCAAGAAGATAGAGGTGAAAGAAACAAAAAAAAATCTGTAAAAATAAACAAATGTAAAAAGTACAGCAGAAAGTCTAACACCACTCATCCTATAGGTTTTAAGAAAACTATAATGTAAATTGAATGTGAGACAGTTGAGCTGACTCCTCTTTGCTACATAATTACCCAAATCCTAACCCTTATCTGCAGTTTCACTTTTTAGGATTTCAGTTACCTGTGGTCTGAAAATACTGAATGGAAAATTCCAGAAATAAATAATTTATGCTATAAGTTGTGCTTCATTGTTAGTAATATGATGAAATCCCATGCCATCCTATTCCATCCTGCTTGAGACATGATTCTTCCCTCTGTCCAGAGTGTCTACAATAGTTATTTAGTAGCCATATTGAATATCAGATCAACTGTCATGGTGTCACAGTGCTTGTATTCAAATAATCCTTACTTTACTTAATAATGAAGTGAAGCTAGCCAATCCCTAAAAAACAAATGCCAAATGTCTTCTTTGATATAATGAGAGCAACTAAGAACAGAGCAGGGAGGAAGAGCAAGAGGAAAAGATTAACATTAAACAGAGACATGAGGTGGGAGGGAAAGGGTGAGAAAAGGGAAATTGCATGGAAATGGAAGGAGACCCTCATTGTTATACAAAATTACATATAAGAGGTTGTGAGGGGAATGGGAAAGTAAACAAGGAGAGAAATGAATTACAGTAGATGGGGTAGAGACAGAAGATGGGAGGGGAGGGGAGGGGGGGTAGTAGGGAATAGGAAAAGTAGCAGAATACAACAATTACTAATAGGGCATTATGTAAAATTGTGGATGTGTAACCGACGTGATTCTGTAATCTGCATTTGGGGTAAAATTGGGGGTTCATAACCCACTTCAATCTAATGTACGAAATATGATATGTCAAGAGCTTTGTAATGTTGTGAACAACCAATAAAAAAAAATGACTCTTAAGTGAATGAATAGTGAACTTTACAATTCAGATATGCCAAAGAGAAGTCATGAAGTGAAAAAGATGAGAGCACAATATTTTGAGAGAGACTACATTCTCATAGCTTTTATTATAATATATTGTCCCATATTATTAGTTATTGTGATTAATTTCTTACCATGCCTAATTTATAAATTAAACTTTGCCATAGGTATATATTCATGGGGAAAAAATAGCATGTGTATAGGTCTGGTACTATCCACTGTGTCAGGTATCCAACAGGGGGCTCAGAATGTATCCCTGTGGGTAAAGGGAGAATACTTACTATCATGCTGAAGGACTAGCAAACTCCATTATAGAAAACAGCTGTTTAAGAAACACTTCACCTTGGTTTTCATAAGAGTGACTGAATGGGTGCTAAAAATGAAGTGTCTGTTCAGCTCCTTAGCCCATTTATTGTTGTTGTTGTTGTTGTTGTTGTTTTTTGTATGTGTGTGTGTGTGTTAAGTTTTTTGAGTTCTTTATATATACCGGAGATTAGTGTTCTATCTGATGTGTGTAGAGCAAAAATTTGCTTCCAATATGTAGGCTCTCTCTTCACCTCATTGTTCCTTTTGCTAAGAAGCTTTTTAGTTTAGATCCGTCCCATTTATTGATTCTTGATTTTATTTCTTGAGCTCTAGGAGTCTAGATAAGAAAGTTGGGGCCTAATCTGACGCTTCTCAGAAGAAGAAATACAATCAATCAATCAACAAATATATATATATATATATATATATATATATATATATATATATGAAAAAATGTTCAACATCTCTAGCAATTAGAGAAATGCAAATAAAAACTACTTTAAGATTTCATCTCACTCTAGTCTGATGGCGGCTATTAAGAATACAAACAACAATAAATGTTGGTGAGGATGTGGGGGAAAAGGAACAATTGCTGGTAGGACTGCTAACTGGTGCAACCAATCTAGAAAACTTGGAAATATAACTACCATTTGAGCCAGCTATCCCACTCCTCAGTCTATACCCTAAAGACTTAAAAATAGCATACTATATTAATACAGCCATTTCAATGTTTATAGCCGCACAAACCACAATTGCTAAACTGTGGAAGCAATCTAGATGTCCTTCAATAGATGAATGGACAAAGAAACTGTGGTACATATATATAATTGAATATTGCTCAGCATTAAAAGAGAATAAAATTGTAGCATTTGCAGGTAAATTGATGGAGTTTGAGAATATCATGCAAAGTGAAATAAGCCAATCTCAAAAAACCAGGGGCTGAATGTTTTCTCTGATAAGTGGATGCGAATACATATGGGGGAAGTGCATGGGATAAGTGGAGGAACTTTAGATGGAGCAAAGGGGAGTAGGGGACAAAGGGGTAGGAAAGTCTGTAGACTGAAATGGACATTATTACCATAGATACATGCATGATTATATGAATGGTGTGATTCTACTTCATGCACAACCTGAGAAGTGAAAAATTCTGCTCCATTTGTATATAGTGAATCAAAGAACTTTCTATTGTCATGTATACCTGATTAGAACTAAAAAGAAAAGAAAAAAGAACAAGAAGTGCTAGATTACTTGCACACTGAAGGGATCAGAATCTGAAAATGGGAAGGCAGAGTTGCCCCTGGCTTCTCCACTGAGCTCCCCATCTGATTCCCCTAAATCCAGAGTTGAATCACTGCCTTAACTCTAGTCCATTTGCTTCCTGTGACACTGTTCTCATGACGCAACATCTGATAACCTGAGTGTCTGAGCACCTAACAGCTACACTGTGTTTAGGGCAGGCACTGCTGACAGTACCACTGGAAACCACATTTCTCATCAAAAAAATGAGATTCCATTTTTTTTCTTAGAAAGGGAATCAATCTGTCAACATACTTTCATCAGCAGTCCTTTCAGACTAGTTTACTTTTTGTTTTGACTTGGTTGTTTGTAATAAAGGTATGAAAATACAGTCTTTTTCAAAAGGCACCCGATTTTTAGAGATTATTACCAAGAATATAATTTTAGTCATTAGTTCAGAATTTTGGGGTTTTTTTTGCATATTTTTCTAAGTGTTAGTGCCTATTTCTAATAACTAGAGTATATTTAGTTGTCCACAGGGATCTTAGCATCCTTGGGAAGGTAAGCTTTGCACAATGGAATCCTTTCCAAGCTTTGAGAACAGGTATTTAGTTCTCCCATTTTCAACAGCTAGATTGTCAAAGGGCACCTCATGTGACTCATCCACAATACTGAATATTAAGGACAATTTAGCTGTAGCTTTTTTCCTTCTTTGCATTTTCCATGGGAAAATTCTTCATTTTAAAAACTTTAAATTGAGTACTTTGTAGCATAGTTTCTGGAGATATTTATTGGTCTTTGGGTTGGCCTCTGTGCTCATTTATCAATAGCACACTGCTTTCCTTTTGGCTTTAAGTTTAATAAAAGTCTTGATATTTAGTATTATTTGGAAATCTTTGCTGAAGCATTTCTAACTCTTGTTCATGGTCCTGTTTTTTGTTTTTGTTTTTCTTTGTGTTCGATGATACACCTGATGTTTCATCTCAAATCTAATTAATGGCTTACAAATTTTTTCTCATCACGTGCAAAAACCTACTAATCTCTGAATTTTTAAAAAATATAAGAATTAGGTAATGAAAAATTTCCATAAAAACATTATGCAGAAGGCATTATAAAACAATAATCTATACTTAATGTTTGTCCATTTTTGTAATATGTGAAAACACCATAGTTTTCTTTGAAAATAAAAATTTATGCAACAATATTTGGTCACTAAATTATTGTTCATATTACTTGGTCTCTACATACATATACACATGCCTTGAAATTCTTAAGATTTTCAGAGATGAAATTTAGAAAATTCAGAATATCTATAATTCACAGAATTAATGTCTTATATTTTATATTAATATGTGTGAACAATGCTTGTTGCATTTGTGAATGAAACAGAGAGCCTCAGCAAGGATTAGTGATTGATCATTAAATCTTATCAGCAACAAACTACATAAATAACAACAACAGAGCAGTTGTTTAGGTAGCAAAATGAGTAGTTGCAACAAGGTTTTGCATCTGCATAGGCTTTATTTTCTCATTCTGTGCTGCCTTTGCATTTTAATTTTGGGTGATGACAGGGTAGGCTAAGCACACTTATATCAAAGAACCTCAATTCCAGCACAATAGTTTTTAGATCTGCTTGCATGTAGAATGTCTAAGGAAGCTAATAAAAATAGAGCCTGTCCTAGGATATTGCACAGAAGCCACTGGTAGAAAGCAAAGGTGCCTCTTGAGGTATTAACATGTGTAGAGCCAGAGAAGCAGTACTCAGCTATGATGTGATATGCCCCCCACTGAGGTCACAAGCAGTGGGAGCCAGTATAAATTAACTTATAAAGTCACATCTATGTATGTATGTGTGTGTGTGTGTATATATATATATATTTAAATCCCCACTGCCAAGGATGTCATGACTACTCTCTGGGTTTTAAGGGTACCTATTATTCATGTTCTTATAATCAACAGATCCTCAGTTTATATATTCAAAACTGGAATTCTGGGCTTCCTATTCAAATATGTTCCCTCCCAAGTGGTCTCCATCTCCTTTGATATGTCTATACCTACCTGGGATCAGATAAGACAATGGAGTAATTTGGTTTTTGTTCCTTCCTTTCTCTGGACTGATATCTGGTCCATAACTTCTGATGCCAACAGTTCTTACCTTCTCTCTAGCTCCAAATTAACCTACAAATGCCCAGCTTGGCTCAATAACTAAAGCAACATCTTAGCTGGTCTTGCTTCCAGAAAAGGCATGAAATAGTGGCTCAAAGCATGAACCACGCTACTGTTGTGCATCCCCAGCATGCCCCTTTATAGCCAAATGACGTGAGGGAAGGGCCACTGAAGGAATAACATGGCTGCTGCCATCTTGAATCACTACCACCATGACTGTGTCAGGTTAACCCAGTTGGGTTTTCCTGTATAGTTAACCCAGGATGCTACAAATAGAAACATTTTAATTGCATTTAGAACTTTATAACTAAGCCCTGGCACAAGGAGTGTGCCTGATTCCTAGCTTAAGATAAGCCAGATATAATTTGGCTTTGATGAAGTCACTTTTATCTTAATTGGTCTTGCTGCCACCCAGGATCACGCTTCTGTAAGTTCTCCAATTTATTGCACCCCCCAATCCTGGATCTGTTGGCCTCACCTCTTTCTCTGGTCTCAGGACACCTTGGAGCCAGTTCTCATACACTAGGACTGAGTTGTCCTAGAATATGCACCTTCTGCCCCCATTCCATCATAGCCTTCCAAACACTGCAGGTACCCTCTGATTCCAGGGCCTTTGTACTTGGTAATTCCCTCTTACTAAAGACTTATTTCTCTGTTTTTCTCAGAGCTGGATTTTTTTTAATGAACTTGAGGCACTTTCTAAATGAGTGCTTTCTTAATCTCTCTATCCAAATTTATAATGCACCTGTCAACAGTCAAAATCCCCTTTTCTCGCTTTATTTTACTTCAGGGGACCTGCTGCCCTCTGTTGCACTGCACATGTGATTCACTGACTATGCTAATGTCTGGTTCCCCACCCACAAATGTGCACTCCACAGTGCTGGGATGTTATTCTGTTTCACTCCCAGCTGTATTTATAGCAGTACCTGGTTGTCAAATGTTATTAGACACTTTATTGCAACTCCTCAGTATTGTATCTTTTCAAAGATGTTTCTTCTGGTCACCCTGGGGAAGGAAATGATATTCTCACCACATAATTTTCAAGTCCTTGACCCTGGGTATGAATTGACCAGAGTATTAGCAAGCTGATTTTGCATTTTCTCTCCCATAGGCAGAGGTCTTTTATTAAATTTATGGCAAGAAAACTAAGCTTATATTAGTTATATCACTATGTCACATATAAGCCCAAGTTAACCGATATCAAAAACTGTGCATCTACTTTTTTTTTTTCATGTCTTACCATTTAGACTATAAGTACCTCTACTTTCTGGAAGATGTTGTTAAGTTTCAATCTTAGAAGGGTAACAGCAATTACAAAGAATAAAATTAAGTTAGTATCATTCCATATGATTAAGCATTAAAACAAAATGCCTTTGAACCAGTGGTACATCCAAAGGGACTTTATATACAACTATCTTGTCATGGCCTGAACCACATGTTCACCTATGATGATTAAAACACTTTCTGTTCACTACAATCATAAACTGTGGACAGTCAAAAAATCAATTTCCAAGTCTTCCCTGTGGCAACAAATGTCTTTCAAGCCTTACCAAGTCTGCTGTGTTAGTCATCTTTCTGTCACCACAACAAAACACCTGAGATAATTAACGTATAAAGAGTAAGGCCCACTTGGGCTCACAGTTTAGGGGTTTCCAGTTTAACATCAGGAGAACCCCATGCTTTGGGTTCCTGGTGGGTGTGCCAGATGGCAATGCTGTGGAGTGCCTGGAAGAGCACATTGCTGTCATCAAGCTAGGAATCAAAAGAGGAAGAAAAAGAGACAAAGGTCCCACAAGCTTCTTCAAGAGTACGTCTCCAGAGACATGAAGATCTTCACTAAGGACCACTTCCATAATGTTCTTCCAACTCCCAATTGTGCCAGTCTGGAAACCAAGCCTTCCATACATAGACCCTTGGGGACATTCAAGACCCAAACTGTAGTGCCTGTTAACAGTTTGTTAGCAAAACAGATTAAGACACCAAAACCTTACTGATCATGGAATGTCCTTGGGATTTTCAATACTTTTCTATGGATCTTGGGTTTTTTCAATAGATGGATCTTGGGATTTTTCAATAGATATGGATCCTGTGAGCAGGGTTAACACAAAATTATGAAAATCTTTAGCATGCCCTAGACTTCAGTGATAATTAAACTCCTAATTAATAAAAGAGAAATGTATAATTGGGATGCCACTATCTTTTAAAAACTTATTTGTTCTTGTCTGATACACAGTAATGAAAGCAAAATAATTAAGACCCTGAATAACTTGAAAGCCTGGTATCATCTCTGGCACTGACAATATCTAGGAAGATCTCCCTTGGCTGTTTTCCCACATATTTTACTGATCACTCATCTTTTGGCAAAATTAAGCCAGTGCATTTCTCTCTGCAATCACACTGCAATGTTTCTGTCAGTATTGATGATAAAATGCTTGCCCCAAATTCTAAAACAGCTAAAGGCACATTCATAGCAATGCCTTGAGAGCTCTCACACTTGACTGGTACACACTCAAAAAGGAATATATATATATGTATGTATATATACATATATATATATATATATTACACACACACACATATATATATATATATGTATATGTATATTTCATCTTAATGTTAATTGCATCGTATGATTAATCACTGCCAAAATGTTCAGACTTTGTTTTACCTATGAAGAGGTAGTAGGTATAAAAACTACATCAGGATTTTTTAAGCTACTTGAAACCTTCATAAATTAACCCATGGATAATTCCTTCCTTGTGGAAGTTACAACTTATCAAGACAGTATATAGTAGTAATAACAGGGATATCAAATTATAGCTAAGTCATAATTACCTTAGTATCATCTAGAGTTGATTTTTTTCTGAACATTATTTCAGATGTGTAGGGTCAAGTTATGCAGAGATTGAAGTACCTGTTTCTATACCATTAGGGTAATACAGAAACAGTTCTCCAAAGGAGGGCTGCCCCTTTTGGTTGGTGAAATGATGTTGAGGAGGAAAGCTTATGCACAGACAGTTACAAAGGAATGGACAGTGCTATATGTTCAGAGAGGCCATGGCTCACACCAATTAAGTTAGGGTAGTTATCATCCTAGACTTGATTTTTTGAGCTCCTATACTTGCAGGGGCATATGTCACATAGAAAGAGTCAAGGATTTATGTACAATATGTATTTATTGTTATCTACCACAATTATTTTAAAACTGATTTTCTAGGTAAAGAAGCTATTCCTTATACATTATTGCATATGAATACATGGTTACATGAAGTATGTATGTTTAGAAACATCAATTTTTTTCCAGAAAAATTCATGTGATTATGTGGATCTAAACAAGGCACTCTCTTTTATATATTTATTTTTCAGTTTTTGGTGGACACAGCATCTTTATCTTATTTTATGTGGTGCTGTGGATCAAACCCAGCGCCCCGTGCATGCCAATCGCATTACCGCTTGAGCTACATCCCCAGCCCCTAAACAAGGCACCTTAAAAGTACACAGTAGAATGGTGGTTTCTGGGGATTGGCAAGAGGGAAATAGACATATGTTCGTCAAAGAGTGCAAAGTTTCAGATATGAAGGATGAATAAGCTCTGATAATGTAATGTACAGTGTGATTATAACCACACTGTATTGTATACTCATTATTTACTAAGACAGTAGATCTCAAATGTCTCACCAAAGAAGAGAAAAAAAAGAAAGAACTATAAATGGCATAGGTGATGACTATGCTAATTGGCTTAATGAAGGCAAGCATTTCAACATGTATACCTATTTCAAAACACCTGGTTGTATACTTTAAATATATATAATTTTTTGTCAATTATACCTCAATAAATCCAGGATAAAAATATATATTTTAGAAAGATTCAAAGAGAGCAAAGAGCACTTTTTCATAAATTTAGAAAGTGAATAGAGGACTGGGAATGAAGCTCAGCTGTAAAGCATTTGCCTAGCAGGTGTGAGGCCACAGGCTCCATCTACATCATCATAAAAAAAGAGAGTGAACATTCTCTGAAGGTTTTGACATTTATTGATGTAAAAAATCATTCATCCTTTTTGCTTTTGACTAATACGCAAAAGACTTAGTGGTAATTATTTCACAAGGAAAGAACATTTCCAGAAAATAATGACACAACCCTTAACCACCACCTTTTAACTGCTTTGTAACATTTTTTAACACTTTTTGGCCATCACATTACAATCACAATGCACATCTAAATAAGCATGTCAACTTAAATAAGCAAGTTAAATGCTTGACTTTCTTCATTTTGGTTTTGTACACAGCAAACACACATAGGAATTTAACTATTACAGAAGAGCTTAACATACCTGTCATGTTGCAGTACACAAGAGCTGGTCCCAGAGGGCCACTTCCATCTGAGTCTATGTAGTAGAAGCCTGAAGAGTTTCCTCTGTGCTTGTAAGCTTCACATGATCGCTCATACAGAGCTGCAAAGAAGACACAGTATCACAGAGGGGCTGTGAGGGAATGGGCTCCTCTCTGCTGCTCATGGCATGTGACTTTTCTCCCATGACATTCATCCTGCCGTTGCCCTTGGTCACATCTTCTCTAGGAGGATGTTCTTCCATCTCAATCAGGCAGCAGAAAGATTCAGAAGCACAGAGTGAAAGATTTGGAGATACTACTGTGAATCAGAATCCTACACATTCTTATTTTCAAAATCAAGCAAACCAGACTTCTTGTCTAGTACAAGTTCTACCTCATAATATTTTTAAGCATCTCAAGTACACCTGCCTAAATATTGTTATTATCTAATAATCATTGATTTTTTTAAAAAAAACTTTACTCAGTAGTTACATCTTTTGTTCACTTAAAACAATTCATATTTAAAACACATTTTTCCAATGAGTTGAATTTTACATATCAGCAACTTTTAATGCCATTTTAAATTCATTCCAAAAAGACACTTCCTTAAATGCTTTGCAAATTGAAATTTAAAAAATCAAAATATTGACATGAGTTTTTAAAATTTCGATTTATACTAATTCATGACTGACTTTTTAATTTGTACACAAATGCTTTGCTATGTACAAGGCAAGAGATTAAAATCTGCAGATGGTGAACCTAACTGATATTTAGCAATTTTAAATGAGTAGTCAACCTAGTGTGGGTCACACATTGCCTTGTCGGGAAACCCTTTGGAAAGCCTCAAATGCAGGTTACAACTGCTAGGAAAGAAATGCAAAAGCAACAGACGAAGTGTCCACAAAGATAGACTTGGGCAGTGGTTCAGCAAGGGACACCAAGACAAGACATACTAATAGGATATAAACTTAGTCCTTTCCACAGCGATGGCCCTTTCTCTCTCTCTCTCTCTACACACACACACACCACATACACACACGTGTTTATATATATTATGTGTGTATATTTTATATATGTACAGATATATAACCTATATACATTATGTAACACACACACATACACACACACACACACACACACACACACACACACACACACATATATATATATATTCCCCCCATTTCAAATAGTTAAGAATGATCCAGGGAGGAGAATAAAAATTATTTTTCTCTCATCTCACAGAATAAAAAGGACAAAGAAATGTCTGCTTAGTTCAAGGATACTACAAAAGAAAATGTTTTTTGTTAAATATGGTCAAGGGTCTAAATCAGAGGCCACCAAATCAAGAGTCCAACTATTACCATCTCCAACTGATGGAAATATAGACAATATAAATTGTTTTCTCAATATGCTTGGATTTGGGCCACTAATATTCACGTTTCCATAAATAAACAAACATGCCAATAACCACCTAGGAACACAGCTCACAGTGATACATACACATATCAAATTGCCTAGAAGAACAAAAAAAAAAAAGAGGAAGAATGATTAGGAAAAAAATAATATAAATGGGAATGTAAAATGCAATAATTTTATACTTAGAACCCCAATCCCTGTCCTCTATCCCACATAAAAATAATGGCTTCATGATCACTTGGTTTTGATTTGGCAATATCCAACTTTCTTTTGATATACCCTTAGAGAATCACAATAAAATCAATTCATTAACAAACCAAATCATGTGCCACAGGGAGAAAACCCTTTACATTTATCAGTCAAGTTTCTCTTCTCAGTGTTACTTAGAATTATGTTTAGATCACAGCTACTGATAACAAACACATTTAGTTGTATCTGCTTTGTCTAAGACACTTTTCTAATGTGATGAGGGAACTGTAAGTAAAAGGGACCATCTCAGTGTTAACTCTGTGACTGTGACCAAATCCCTAGCCCAAGATTTCTAAGGTTAGATGTCTAACTCCTTTCAAAGGAGACATTCCTTAGCAAATTCTTACCTACCAATGTAAAACTCAGTGAAGATGCGAGTGGAACTGATCTGATCACTGGATATAGAGGGGGGAGGAGTCACCTTCTTTTGCTTCTCTGTGGAAATCCCACATCTGGAGACCCAGGGGTCTCATTCCAAACCAGACTTGTTCCCTGAGATTCAGTTCCTGCAAACTTAGATTTATGACAATCCATTCTCTGCATTATGCACCTCATAGTTTGTACCGGAATAAAATTAATTCACAAGGAATAGTTATTTTTTTCTTATCCCCACTCAGTCCTGGGTATTAAATCCTTGCACATGCTAGGAAAGTGTTCTACCACTAATGCTATATTCCCAGTCCTTTGTAGTCTTTATTTTGAGACAGGATCTCAGTAGGTTGCTGAGAGTCTTGTTAAGTTGCCAAGGCTGGTCTTAGACTGGCAGTGTTTTCGCATCAGCTTTACACATGTGTGCACTACTGCACCAGGGCCATGGAAGGTTTTTTGTTTTTTTGTTTTTTTTTTTTTTTTTTTAATGGTACAATGCTAGTATCCCCCCATCAGGAGGGACTGAAGGAAGCAGACATGAAATGTCATACTCCTCCTCTAAAGACCAAGGGAGAGGGGAAGTGCTATGGAGACAGGACCCCAAATATCAGGAGTGACACACAAATTAAAACACCAACCAACCAACCAGCAAACAAACAAATCTAAAACAAATAGAAGCAAAAGTTAGTAATTAGAAAAACATGAGGTATTTCATGGGCTCTGTCATATGCTTCTAGAAACTAATGTTTAGTGGTCAATAAGATTTTATTTGCTTGAAAACTAAGTAAGCTGTAAGTAAAAAGGACCATCTCAGTGTTAACTCTGTGACTGTGACCAAATAATCTGTGTTTATGTTTGTGTGACACAGAATAATTCTTGAGGAAGGATATGAGTGGTATTTGACAGTCCTGGCTCCAGTCTCAGAGCTGTAAGTCTACTGTCAATCTCCTCAGCCTCCTTCCTCCCCCAAGTGCTAAGTGTAGGTGATAATAACTCTTATCTCCTATGGTTGTTTTGAGTATTCAAGGAGTAAAAATATGCAGAGGACTAAAACTGGGAATGCATTTGATAAATTCTGCAGATATTAATTCTTTCCATCTCCTTCACTATCAAACAACAGCAAGACTGGGTGGGACCTGAAAGTTTACTATTTTCTCTTCATTTTCTAGAACTACTGCCACACTTACTCCTCATCTGGTACTTCTGAGGTGTTCCTCATTCAATTTTATATTTACATCCTGGCCACACATTTTCTTTGGAAGACAAGAAAGAACTGAGAACTGAGAAGTACATGTGTACCCAGATCAAGGAACAGAACAAGATATCACATTGTTTGTTTTTTCTTTTTCTTTTTTTTTTTTTGTTCCAGAGATTTAACTCAGGGGCACTCAACCACTGAACCACATACCCAGCCCTATTTTGTATTTTATTTAGAGACAGGATCTCACTGAGTTGCTTAGCACCTTGCTGCTGATGAGGATGGCTTTGAACTCACAATCCTCCTGTTTCTGCCTCCTGAGCCGCTGGGATTATAGGCATGTCCCACCACACCCAGCTCACATTGTGTGTTCTGAGTACAGTTTATTTATTTTTAACCTCCTGCTATATTTTATTTTACTACACTTATTTTCTCTTTGCTGGTTCTTTTCTTTTCCTTTTTGATCTCTATATTCTTCTATTTGATACTATGAATTTTTAAAGCTACTTTAACATCAATGGGAAATAAAATTGATAAAAAATAAAGCAGCTGAAAACAAGTCTGTAAAAGACTATTGCTTCCTGTTTTCTGGTACACGGGTGCATGGACATAAACACATATGCACAAAAGAATGAACGGGATATAAGAACAGAAAGGAGAGCCAGTGAGTTGTGTGGCTTACAGGAATGGCAGGTGGCTCCCACGTAGCCAGTGTGAGTGCAGTCGCAGGAGAAGGTGTCCCAGGACTGGGAACATTCACCCCCGTGTTCACAATAGCTGGGCAAACACCTAAAGAAGGACAGACAGACACACTGCTGTTTCCCACATTCAGTCATAATAAAATGTGCATGTACAGGGAAAGATGAAGGACAATAGTCAACAGAAACATTTCAACAGGACCAAAGACTGTGGAGTCTGTCCTCAAGGTCACCTGACACAACACAAGTTCGTAAGTGCAGTAGATTCTCATGTATTTGTGACAGATACATTTTCAACACTTTGGTTTTTATCAGAAAAACTGTTTGCTTCTTATAAAAACATAAGGTTGATTTCATACATGATCAGGATATAAATTGCTTGCAACAACCATAGACAGACACACATTTCCCCTTAGTCCTTCCACACCCTTGTGATGTGACACTGCAGATCTTTCCATCCATGGCATAGCCTGCATCTCTACCTTGAATGTAAGTTGGGCATGTGGCCAAATTTAACCAAAGAGATATTTTAACAACACAATATTTAATAATTTAATGCAAAAAGAACAGGTTTCTTTTGTAAATCTCAGATATACTTCTGGTATGTATACAACGAAGTTTTTTGCCTAAGAGCACAACAATCTGATACATGCGTTATTTTCTAACTTGCCTGCATTTCCCCAAAGGTCCATTGGCTTTAATTCTTTATATCCATCATGATTTTTATGTATAAAAATTTGCATAGATAAATACAGCCTTGTTCACAAATCTGAAGCAGTTTATAAGATCATGATTTATTCTTATTCCCTCTTCACTCCAGTTCATTGTTCAAATTGTTTCCATACAACTGCTAGCAAATAGACTGAAATTCATCACATCATGATATTTAGGAAAAAACAGAAAACTAAAACTAAAACATTGAACAACCATCTTTAGAAAGACACAAAGTCAAGAAATTTCCCCTCTTGACCATACACACAAAAATATAAAGGGTGAGAGTCCCAAAGCAGGACTAAATTAAGCAAAAAACTGATAAGATCCTAAAACTGTATTAGGAATGAGAGATCCACAGCAATAGTAAAATGTTTGCTTATGAGAAGACAATATAGGGCTGGACAGGGATGTAGGTAAGTGGTAGAGAACTTGCATAGGATGCACAAGACCTAAATTCAATCCCCAATGCATTAAAAATATAATAATAAGGGCTGGGGTTGTGGCTCAGTGGCAGAGCACTTGCCTACCATGTGTGAGGCACTGGGTTCTCAGCACCACATAAAAATAAATAAAGGCCTACCAACAACTAATAAAATATTTTAAAAAAATAATAATAACAACACAGTAAAGTGTGAGCACTTGGAAGTGCACAGAAAAGCAGGTAGCTCCTATTCTGCCCCAATGTTCTCTGTTGCTCCAGGGACCAATTTGCAAATTTAAAAATGCAAAAAAAAAAAAAAAAGTAAAATAAACACCATCAAGTGGAAAGTAGAAAACACAAAAGATAAAAAGGAATAGCTGTCTATTTTACTTTCTTTCCCCCTCTAACACTGCACAAATTATACTTCCAGATGCTGAAATTCTTGTAGATGTCACCAAGCATTATCTTCTAATCTTTGGTTTTCCTTGAAAAAAAAAAAAGGAAAATCTTCAATGTCAATAAAAATAGGAATAAGGCTAATTTGTTTTAAGAAAGAAAAATGTATTTGATTTTGAGAGTCTACTGGGATAATGCTTATTTGTAAATTCTGACAGTGTTCAAAACAGATTGTTAATCTTAAAGTGATCGATGTTGAGAATACACTGATAATCAGTTTATACCAGTGAAGGTCACATTTATATTATGAGATTCATACAAAAGCCTGTTCAGCTTACTTTACAGAGTGAATGCTGAGGATGGGATACCCATACCTTGCAAGTCAGCAGGTCAATTACATAGCAGTGGAAGGAAACAGAACAAAATATAGCAGAGATAACAAAAGCCAGACATTTCATACCAAACATTAAAAAACCTGAACTAGTTCTAGTCTGGTTTAGCTGTTCTCTGTAGTTCTGACATTATTCCTTGTATATGGATTATACAAGTGGTATCAATGCCAAGCCCAGGATGTTAACTAGAGAGCTACAGCTTCGGGCAGGAGCTCTGGTCTCCATATCCCTCAGCTCTAGCTTTGCAACACTTATGTGCTTCCTGATGGCAGACCCACAGTAGAACCAGGAAGGTGCTGCTAGCCAGGATGGTGGAGTGGCCATTCTTCATAGCGTAGATGTGGTAAGTGGTGGTGAACTTCCCAGACCTGGCATGACAATTCCTTTTCAGCCCCAGTGTTGGGAGCTTGTAAGGGGGAGGCTGAGGGCATCCTGTATCTGAGGCCTGGTCTTTTTGGGTCTCCCCTGAGGAACAGAGTGCCTCACCCTAATACCACCATCCTGACCTTTTATGGCTGGGTCAGAAATATCCCTGAGCAGGACTCCGAAAATGGTGGATGAGGAAGAAGGTTGAAGGAGTGAACTCTCTTGTCTATAATGTGAAGGACAAGACTGTGACTCTGAAGAATGGTGTCCAGGTCCAGGTGAGGCCCATAACTCATTTCCTCATGGAGTTTAAACTATGAGCACAGAACACAAAAGCCTCAACTGTTTGCAAAAGTTACAAAACTGCCAATTCTCCTCTTGAGCTTGATGTCTGCTTCTTCCAAGGAGTAGAAACTTTGGGATACCTCTGTCAAAGTTAATCTTGCTTTGTCACTTGAGACATTGACACTAGAATGAAACCCAGTTTCTTATAAGAGGACACACATGAACACTGACAAGAGGCCTTCCAGGTTTCAAGGGAAAGAAGGCAGATTCAGTGTGAAGGGTTGGAAGGTTCACTTCACAGGAGAAAACAGTGATGTCTCTTCATCCCCAGGGCTGGGGGGCAGACCAACCTGCTTACCTCTACCACCAACCCCAGGCCCTCTGAAGCTCTTACTTCAGTGGCTGCAGTTACTGGCCTCCTCCAGGCCTGAGGGCTTCTCCCATAACCCCAGTCCCTACTTTCCTGGCTAGATCATGAGTCCACAGAGAGGACCAGATGTCAGACACAATGAGAAAAAACCAACATGTCAGTGTACCCCTCCACATTGGGTGTGTGCCTATGTGAGAGCCTGAACATGCATGTGCTGGAATATTAGTGTGCCCAAGTTATATGTGCCTGTGTGCCCATTGTAAGAGTATACCAGTGTGTGTAAGTGTGCTTGAGTGTGTGCCTGTATGTGCCCTTGTGTGAATGTACCTGCACATGAGTATGCATAAATACATCTGTGAGAGTGTGTAGGTACATCTATGAGTATCTTATCTAACTTGAATATAGTTCACTGCCAAAGATCTGGGGTTCATAGGGAGCCGTGTGCTCAGCACCCTGGCACTGTTTACACAGCAGTGAGGAAATATAAGTCTGCTCCAAGAATAGACAGAGTCCATGAGAAGGTAGCTCATGGCTCCTCCAAACACTGCATGGGCCTGAACATGTATAGATTCCAAGAAGATGTCAACCAGAGTTGATGTAGAAAAGGGAAACAAGGATTCAGATACCTCTTAATACTTTCATGTTTCAAAAATCCTTAAGAGACCAGGGATTTTAGCCTGGTGGGGAGCTGATTCTGGCAGTCAGCTAAATTATCCAGCATATATTTACAGGGCTTGAAGTGCGAGAGGGTGTATAGACTTGCTCACAGCAGCTGCTATGGTTGGAACATGTCCCCCAAAAGTTCATGGGTTGGAAACTTTATCCTCAAATTTACATGTTGGCTACAGTTAGAGTAGCTGAAGGTGAGGCTTTGGGAGGTAATTACAGTTAGACCATGTCCTTAGGGTGGGTCCACCATGATGGCATTAATGGCTTTATAAGAAGAGGAAGAGAGACCAGAGGTGAAACATTTGCTGTCTCACCATGTGTTGATGCAGCAAGAAGTCCCTCACTAGATGCAACTGTCCCATCTTGGACATCCAAGCCTCCAGAACAGTGAGCTAAATAAACCTCTATTCTTTTATTTTATTTATTTATTTTTAAATTTTGAGACAGGGTCTTGCTAAGTTGCTTGGGCTTTGCTAAGTTGCGGAGGCTGACCTTGAACTTGTGATCCTCCTGCCTCAGCCTCCTGAGTCACTGGAATTACAGGTATGTACCACCACACTCAGCTAAACCCCTATTTTTTGTAAAACACCCAGGCTGTGGTATTCAGTTCTAACAACAGAAAATTCTAAGAAGAAAAGACACTCATAATTAAGAGGAGAAATTCAGTTCACCACCAATGAGCCATTTCATGAACAGGCAGAGAGAGGTCTTGTTTGCAAATGACTGAGTAGAAGCAGGATCATCTTCCCTCAAATGATAAGCTAAAAAATGCATCTCTGCTTTTAGGTGAAAACTCCTGTAGGTGACACGTCTCAGTCTCTTCTCAACTTTAAGGTTGTTTGCTTCTGTAGTCCTCCCACTATATCAAGATTTAACAGCTGAACCTCTGGGTCCTGCCCCTCCAAATATCCTGCTTCTCCCACATCATCATTCTACTGAATGACACTAGCCTTTAACCAGCTCTCTACATGGGATTAGCCTTGACTGTTCCCTTGCCATTACCCCAAAGGCTTGCAGCAAGTCAACTTGTGATTCTGCTCTCCAAAGAGTTTGTAAATCATTCATATTTTCTGGTTCCCTAGTTTATCTTATCCTTATTTTTCACTTGAGAGAAATTGCAGAAGCTTCTTACCAGGTTTCCTGGCCTCCAATCATACATTGTCTCTCTATTTTCTGCACCCAGGTCATGTGTCAAGACTCTATGCTCAGAGTCTTGCTTATACACACACACACACGAGTGACTTCTTAACTTCAAGTCCTTTAGCAATTTCCCAAGGCATCTCAGATGAATATTCAAGCCTTCAAGTTAGCACCCAAGCCTCTAGCCTGATGTAGCCCATGACTGGAGAGGCAGCCCCATCTCCAACACCCACTGATCTCCTCAACACAGAACTTCTACACCAGCCATCCACACAGGGGTCAGACTCCCCCTAGCACTGGGGACTTGGACACAAGGCTGTTACTTCCTCTGCCTGCCTCCAACTGAATTGACTTACCTACCTTCTGCCCCATTCAGGCATCTCTTCCTTTTCCTTGAACAGCATGTCTTGACCCAACAGAAATGAGACAGCTCTCCACATAGTGCCAGAGAACCTCCCACTCCCTACCAACTTCCATTTCATCCTATTTACTACAGAATGAATTGGCA
Organism: Spermophilus citellus; assembly: GCF_964194105.1. Classification (NCBI taxonomy): domain Eukaryota; kingdom Metazoa; phylum Chordata; class Mammalia; order Rodentia; family Sciuridae; genus Spermophilus; species Spermophilus citellus. The sequence goes on along the minus strand of NC_138198.1, from coordinate 29,789,138 downwards.
TAATTTTCTATAAAGGGAAAAATACTAAATATTATAGGCCTGTAGGCCACATAGTCTCTGCCAAAACCATACAGCTCTGCAATTATTAGGAGAAAGTGAATATAGACATTATGCAAATGAACTGGTATGGCTGTGTCTCAATTAAACATTATCAACAAAAGCAAGCAGCAGTCCCTGGACCCTGGTATGTCAATTCCTAAGCTGTATCAAGGCACAACTTCTTCAGGGTGCTGGTAGCTCAAACATTGCACTTCAGAACCCATGGGTGTGGCCTGACTAGGGCAGAGTCAGGCCCCTTTACCATCAATTTGAAAAAACAAAACAGTTCATTGTTTTCCTTTCTGGTATTTTCAAACTCTGTACATTCCACACTTTTTAATAGTTTGAAAATTATTGTTAAAGGAATAAATAATATTACATTTTACCTTAAAGTGTTCTGGGATACAATGTTTTAAAAAGTAATAAAGAACTCTAAGTTTGTAGTAATTTTCAATTTTTTGTTTAAAAATAAAATGTACAATATGTGCTATTGGAGTTGGCATGGAAAAGATGAATACTCAGCCTGAGACCATGCAGATGGGAAGAGGTGGCAATGATGGTCCCAAAAAACACTGTGACCAGAGTTAGAGGAAATTGAAATCCTAATATCCAAAACACAATTGGTATAATATACAATTTCCCATTTCCACTACTGTCATCCTTGAAGCCTATTATGGTTCAAATATGGAATGTCCCCAAAATTTCATGTATAGGAAGCATAGTCCCTAATACAGCAAGGTTCAGAGGTGGGGCTTTTAGACAATGATTAGGGCTCTGCTCTCATCAATGGGTTAACCCATTGATATCTGAATGGACTGAATGGAGTGAAACCTAGCTGGAGGAAGTAGGTCACTGGGAACATGACCTTGCACAATATCTATCCTGGGACCCTTCCCTTCTCACTCCCTCTGTCTCAGCATGTGCTCAGAAGCTTTCTTCTGCCCTGATCTTCCACCGTGATGGAAGGTCAGAGCAACAGACTTGGCCAACCATGGACCAAGATCTCTAATATCTTGAGCACAAATAAATTTTTCTTCCTCTTTGTGGGTAGGAAAGCTAACACAAAGTTAACACACTTGCATGCCAAAGCAACTGGCCATTTTCCCCATAAAGCATCTCTTGGAACCACCAGAAGACAGATCACTCCATGTAGATGCATCCTGATTTGGCTCAGGAAGGGTATTTATGTTCCTGTCAGGTTATAAACATCTTTTCATAATCTTTTTTGTCATTTGAGACAGGAATGGTCTATATATCAGTAATTATTAATTCCTTTGCCAGATGGATATGTTATGAAATCCCCTGCATTATTATAATAAATCATGACTGTATATGAGCAAATATGAATGTTTTTGGCAGACAGAGAAGTGGTCTGGGTAGATGTTTTGGTGCAGTGCAGAGGGCTGGTAAAAGCCTGGGGTTGAGGATGTTTGTTTTTTCCTGTTTTGAAACTAATCTATTTTTTTTTAATGGAGTATTGGACATGTAGTTAATAGGTATGGCCTAAAGAAAAAGAGAAAAACAAATGTTTTTCTTATTAGAATGAGGGCATATTTTTAGACATTAAACCATCAGAACCATAAAAACTTACAATTAGTGACTATATTACCATACAAAGTACTCTCAGCTATTTTCACAACAACTTAGTAGCCATTAACTCAACTTTTACTTAAAGAAGATTATCTAATATTCTAGAAATCTCTAAGGAAAGGTGCATACATACTTACACACTTCTAAGGACTTCTAAGTGTGATATGGAAAAATCTTCCCATTTTGGTGACATTTACACATATGCTCATGTATACTCATAAATATATATATATAATATCAGGTATTAAACCCAGGAATGCTTAACCATTGAGCCACATCCCCAGCCCCAACTTTTAATTTTTTTTTTTTTTTGAGGCATAGTCTAAATTGCTCAGAGCCTCACTAACTTTTAAATTTTTGATCCTCCTGCCTCAGCCTCATGAGCCACTGGGATTACAGGTGTGCATCACTGTGCCTGGCTCAGATTCTTTACATAAGACAAATATTGAGAATTCACCACATTTTATAAGGTAATTCTGGCTATACTAAAACAACTTCCTGTGATTATACTGATAACTTAGGCAACTGCCAGTGAAATATGACTCCCAACCTTTGACCTCTAGCCCACTGGACAGTTGTCACCCTGGGTAGGAGCTCTGTCCTGAAGATACCAATGTCAGTGTTATTTTATGTCATCACAACAATAGCAGATGTCATTGTTTCTGTTCATTTAATTCTCTTCTTAATTATTGTCCATCATTGCCAGAATATTTATATGTTGAACAAGGAAATGTACTTCATAAAACCCATGCTCTGTAGCAATCCTTGGACTAATAAAGTAAGTGACATGGATTCTTAAAGGAAATCAGCACCCCATGATTTGATGTCTGGATCCTCTGCTGACACTGAAATTTGGGCACCAGAGCTGGCTGCAGTTACTCCTTATGAATGATGGCAGTTTCTTTGCTATCTCCCTCACCCCAAAAAAAACTATATTCTGAAAATTAGGATTGTAGGTTTCTGACTAAAATTATTTGTCTCTTTGATTTCACTACAAAAGAATAAACTGTGAACATGACAACATAAACATTTGCATTTAAAAAATCTGAGACAATATTTCACATACTAGGGAAATATGGTCTTTATGAACACATTGCCAAATTGCAATTGTGACTTAAAGTTTATTGGCTATGACATGAAATTTCAATTAGTGATAAATTTAGAATAAAGTTCTTGTATAAAGTATTTTACATAAGCTATTTCAAGAGGTTCAGAGGCATGGATGTGGAAAGATTTAAGGAATTTGTTTATGTATTCAATATAAACCTTTTGCACACCCTGCTTCAGAAAAGGCATTAAACTGGGTATATCTGGTACAGGAAAAAAATTTTAGTCTTTATGGCTAAGCTTATCCTTTTAGCCAAAATGATTTAAAAGTTAGATAATATGGTAAAGAAGAAAACTTGAATAAAATTACAATGCCTAACAATTTATTATACTATAGTGATAAACCTTTGCTTTTCTTATCATCTTCATTGAACTAGTGCAGTGCTTAGCTCTGGGGCAACTGGGGAATCTCTTTCTTTATTTTGCTTACAACATTGCTAAAATTCCCTGAAGCATCAACCTTTCTTGAAACAAGATTTACTTCTCATTTTCCCTATAGAAAAGGGAGCTAACCACATATGACTTTGATTTACTGGCCCTCACTGATCCACTATCTTTTTAGAATAGTCTAATCTGTTTTCTGTAATGGGACAATTTTTAAGAATATCTATACTTGTCAGTATTTATTCACATCAGTGATTACAAGCATCAGTAATACTCTGTAAGACTTTAAGTGATTTACAGGTATATGAAAGGAAAATCCATGAGTGTGTCTTCCAAGACAACACTGTTTGAAAGGAACAACTGTTTAAAACCAAAGATGTTGTTCTCTTATTTTCAATGTGTTACAGTTTGGATCTTAAATATTCCCTAAAGGTCTAAGTGTTGAAGACTCAGTCCCTAGCCAGTGGAAGGTTGTGGAATCTTTAAGAGGTAAGCCTGCTGTCATGAAAGGCATGAAAAAAGTGTGTTTTTACAGTTGTGCCTGTTTTTAATTAAAAGAAAGAAAGAAAGAAAAAAACTGAAACAGGTGTGCTGTAATGATCTAGGATGGCCCCTACCTGTCTGTGATGCCACAGGAGTCTATCTGAAGGTCGCTGAAATTTCCCAGTGTTCCCTGCTGTATTGAGATGGGATCCACCACTGTGCCACCAATAGAGATAAGCTTCAGGCAGCCCTGAAACCCTCCCAGGGGATTTTCACATTGAGAGCCAGAGCTGTTGTCAGGATAGCCTGAAAACAGAGACAGGAGAAAATCAACAACTGTAACAAAGCTATTTCACCATATTTATTGCATAAAGACTGTTGGTTCCCTTGTTTACAGGCACCTGAGGATTAGACTTCCTAAACCACCTGGAAAGGTCACAGATATGAGGATGATAGTGGGGTAACAAGAAGAAAAGCTGTAAATAAAGAGAGAGCATGAAAATAATCATTAGAGTCAAGCTTACAGGAAGACAAGAGGAAGAAAAGATGTACAATCCTGCAAATAGTTATTGCACCTTTGATTTAAGCAAAGCAACATAAGAAAACAATACTTGTAGCATAATACTAGACCATATAAACTAAAAGACATGTTACAGTAGTACCAGAAGAAAATTATAGGCATATCAATACTGGCTAAGTTTAAAATGTTTGAAAAGTAATTTTAAATTGAATATTGACATAAATATGCTGAACTTGCCTAAATATTAAGTTCAATATCTACTCTAATGTGCATTTGCACATATATATATATACACATATTTTAATATTTTATAATAATTGGTCATATAAATGTAAGTTCTCCCATCTCTTTTGAATGAGGCACTTTAATCAAACATCTTTCAACATTATTTTTCAACATTAATGAACAAAAATTAACAAGTGTTTTTACAATGATATGGCACTGCAAATAAGAGAAAAATTAGCATCTATAATAGTCCATTTAAAAAGGGCAATATTAACAATTAAATTTTACAAGTCCTGCCATCTCCACCATTAATCAGTTTTCTTTAAGTTACGAACTGCATTTCCTATATAGTAGTTTTATCTCACACCTCGATTTCTCTAGATGACTGTTATGGTTTTGATATTAGGTGTCCCTCAGAAGCTCATGTGAGACAATGCAAGAAAATTTAGAGTTGTAATGATTGGGTTATAAAAGTCTTAATCTAATGTTAATCCTCTAATATGGGTTATAAAATGTTAATGTTAATCTAATGTTAATCCCCTAATATTGGGTTATAAAAGTCTTAATCTAAGTTAGTCCTCTAATATGGATTAACTTCACGGTGACTGTAAATTGGTAGGGTATAGCTGGAGGACATGGTTCCAGGGGGCGTGCTTATTTTTTCCAGGGGGCATGCATATTTTGTCTGTGATGAAGGCAGTTTCTCTCTCTCTCTGCTTCCAGGTGGCATGTCCCCAGCTGCTTTCCTCTACCACATCTTTCTGCCATGATGTTTCGCTTCACTCCAGCCCAGACCAACTGAGTCATCAATGTCATCAATGGTCTGAAACCAAAATATACTTTTCCTCCTCTGAAATAGTTCTTGTCAGGTCTTTTGGTAACAACAGTAAAAAGCAGATTAAAACAATGACAATGATCTTATAACAATGAAGAGCAAGGACATCTCTTTGAAATCCAAATGAAAGCAAGAAGAGTCCACAGCATATCCTTCAGCCCATATGCAGACAGCAAGCACTTGAGTATTTTCTCACCCTCTATTCAGTTTCCCTTCTCAAACAGTCTCAGGTTTTTAGATTTGCATACTGCAAGATAAGCAATGAAAAAGAGGGAAGTAAAAGAAAAGGAAAGAGGATGCAGTACCTGCAAAGAGCTTTTGTAATAGGTAACTCTTTGAGAAAGTGAACACTGCACAATACAGCCCAGTCCTCCACCCATAGTGCCTTTTCAGGACTGAGGTGGGCCCTCCCCAGGGTCTTAAGGGATCCTACAAGCTTCCAGTGACAGCCCTCTTAGGGGCTACCCAGCATCCAATGATGCAGTGGAGAGATACGATGCCCGAACTCCTTGGCTCAGCTGGGACATCCCCAAGGAGCATTGCTGCTGAGTCTCCCTGAAGTCTTCTGAGTGTTCTGTTGTAACAGCATTACTGCAGCTCAGCTTTGTCCCTCATCCACCTCCAGTGGCTCTCTCAACTTTCCAAGGGTTGTTCCAAATTAATTCTCCCCACTAAGCCACCTGTGTAAGAATCTCCCACAGAGTCAACTTTCTGGGGAGCCCAATCTAGAACAAAGAAAAATAAAATTTCAAAGAATTTATTGAATCCCATACTTAATTTTCATATGCAAATGTGAAAATTATACAGCATTTAAAAAAGACTGCTGTAAACCCTAAAAATTATAAATTTTATGAGAAGTATAATTGAAAACAGTAATAAAATAGTGGAGAACATTTATTTATTCTTTGCTTTAAAAAATTATGTTTCATTTTTATTATTTCAGAACTGTTTTTAAACTTTGTAGATATGTTAATATTAATTAATTATCATCTTTTTTGCTATATGTTTTCCAATGATTTAATATTAAAGAGTTCTAATGCTGATATTTATAACCTTATTTTTAAGACTAGTTTACTTTTTCAATTGAAAAATTTGTTATTTGACAGGTAACTTGTGAATTAATGTAAGGAAATGACAGGGCTAAGTGTTGCGGAGTACTTGCCTAGCACATGTGAGGCACTGGGTTAGAGATCCTCAGCACCACATAAAAGTAAATAAGTACAATAAAGATAATGTATCCATCTACAACTAAAAATATATTTTAAAAAGAAATGACAATAACCTGCATATATAATAATTCAAAATATTTTCACTAAGCACCAAGTAGAACAGTTTCCAATCTTTTTACCAAAATCTCCTTTATCATTCAAAGACTGCCCCAAACTTAGATTTTTAATCAAGAAATTTAAAGCTGCCAATCAGAGCTTCCAATTAGCATAAGATGACAAGGTTAAATCCTTATAATGTGAGTAAAAATAACTTGAAAGCTTTAACCTATACTTTTTTGGGGGGTGGGGGTACCTGGAATTGAACCCAGGAGCACTTAACCACTGAGCCACATTTCCAGCCCTTTTTTTATTTAGAGATAGGGTCTCACTGAGTTGCTTAAGGCCTTGCTTAAATTGCTGAGGCTGGCTTTAAAATTGTGATCCTTCTGCCTCAGCCTCTGGAGCCACTAGGAAAACAGGTATAAACCACCGCACCCCACGGTAACCTACATGCACCCCACTTAACCTATACGTTCTAACTGAGGGAATCAGCTGGTTTTAGGAAGGAAATTATAGGTTATAGGTCCACATGCCACATATCATCCACAAAGCACTGGAACAAAATGAGTAAAAAGTATCATACTTGAAGTGAAAACAAAGCATCATATAAAATATATGGTCTTATATCTTCAAGGGAATAATTCCCAATTTCTATGGGCATACAATGTAGCAAGGGGTACAGAATCAGATAGGATTCACTAACCCATAAGGGAGAAAAAAGGAAGGACAATGGGAGGAATAAAAAGTCCTGTGCCCTGGGATGAAATGGGAAGGGTATTTGGAGCCTTCATGAATCAGATGGTATCCAGGCCAGACCAGGAACATGAGTGGATGTCTGCGCATGTTGGGGAAGAATCTTCAAGGCTGGAGAGAACAAAATGAACCAAGCCACTGACCCACAGACCTACTATTCAAAAGAAAGCAGAGTGTTTGTAAGGGTTTGCAGTCTAATAAGAGATTTATAAAACAGAAAAAGGAACACTTCCTTCAATGAAAGGGCAAAGTACCTTCCCCAGTGGAGACACCCCGTGCACTCTGTGGAGGTCACATAGCTGAGGATCACTATGCAGGTCACCCGGAATCCCAAGGCTCTAGATACCTAGCATCAAATCCATGGGCAAGAATATTCCTTCATGTAAACTGTCTCTTCTCCAAAAATTAAAACAACAACACAAGCAAACAAAACAAAACTCAAAAGTATAAGAATCAGAGTGAGCTTTGACCCCTGGTGCTTCACTGGTGTCCCAGCTATCATGCTAGGGAGACAGGGTCTGCTTTGTTATTCACACTGGTTCATTACTACCAGGCATCCAGCATATCATGTCCTAATACAGCTCCCCTCAAAAGCAGTAAACACCAAACAAAACATAAATTTACTAAAATAAAAAGAAGCATCAAATTAAGGATCTACTATAACACTACAAAACTAATTTAGCATATTTTAACCCTTTTGTGACCCATTTATAGAATATGTGCACTCTATAGTGTGCACTCTATAATGCTCTGGAATCCTTACAAACATTACATTAGATTGCTGTTTTAGTCAGCTTTTCAACTGCTGTGACTAAATGATCCAACCAGAACAAGTGTAGAGGAGAAAAAGTTTATTTGAGGGCTCAGAGTTTCAGAGGCTTTAGTCTATAGAAGGCTGGCTCCATTCCTTGGGGCTTAAGTTAAGACAACATCATGGTGGAAAAGTGTGACAGAGGGAAGTGGCTCACATGATGATTACAAAGTAAAAAAAGAGTGACTCCACTGGCCAGATACAAATATATACTCCCAAACCATGTCCCAATTCTCACCTCCTCCAGTCACATCCTAACATTTCAGTTACCATTCAATTAATCCCTATCAGGGGATTAATTTACTGATTGGGTTAAGACCCTTACAACCCAATCATTTCTCCTCTGAACTTTCTTGCATTGTCTTACACATGAACTTTTGGGGGAACAACACATCTAAACCATAATAACTGCTCTTCTTGATACAAAGTCTTGAAACAGCAAATTTACATATTATTCTATCAAAAAAGGCCTACAATCAAACTCCTTCCCTGATTCTCAGACTACTTTGATATTTTTTCCCCTCTGAACATAACAAACTAAAATCTGGAGACAAAAAGATCAAAACATAATAATGGAAACTTTTTATAAAACAAGCAAGAAGCCTTAAGAAATTATGTTGGGCTGGGGATGTGGCTCAAGAGGTAGTGCACTCGCCTGGCATGCGTGCGGCCCAGGTTCGATCCTCAGCACCACATACAAAGATGTTGTGTCCGCCGAAAAACTAAAAAATAAATGTTAAAAAATTCTCTCTCTCTCTCTCTCTCTCTCTCTCTCTCTCTCTCTCTCTCTCTCTCTCTCTTTTAAAAAAAATTATGTCATCACACTAATACTCAAACTTTGCTACAAACCCTCATTTGGTGTTATGGAGTGAACTGATCAATATAATCAATAAGTCATAGATATAGGTTACAGGTATAAGGCAAGATAGAATAGATAATCAATAAGTAACAGACATAAAGACTACAGGAATAAGGTAAGATAACATAGATAAGCAATAGAAAGACATAAATTCATCAGGAATAAGCCTAAGTAATAGTAGAAAAATCATGTAACTGTAAAACATAGGATTTATGTCAGAGGATAAGTCAGTGTGTCAGTATAGTTATGAATAAATATAAGCAAGTAGGTTAATATAGATAAGGTTAGATTAACATAGCAACTTGATCTTATAGCCTTGCATAGGATAAAAGACATAGGGTTTATAGATATTAGTAAAATGACAGGTGAAAATGTGTGTGTAGGCCATAAGATAACTGTAGTTTTAAGTAGGCATCAAATAAGTTACTAGTACTGTGTAAAACAATTGCTCTAGTAGAGACTCATTAGTCACTTGCAATAATTCCTGCCTTGCTGGGATTATGGGAATAGGGTCACTGTAGTCATTTGAGTAAAAAAAAAAAAAAAGTGACTATAGAAATTCCATCTTAGTTTCTTTGTTACTGTTCCTATGAAGAGAGAACTGCATGAACCCATTTTTAGGAAATAGAATCTAAAGCTGTTTTCTTATTTAAAAATTTTTTTCTGTACCTTGTACCCCACAAATTGTACCCTACTCAGGATGCAGTGGTGGTCATGGTGAGCTACTTCCTTGGTTTGAATGCTCTTGTGAGTCTACATGACTTTGAGATTTTCACCCCACCAACCCCTGACCAAATTCAGGATGTGACTGTCTAGCACCTGCTTGAACCCGGGACTGCGGTCAACTGAACTGCAAAGCTAATGCTTTTTTTTAAGATTCTTTTTACCGCTTGCTTGCTGACTGGAAAATTCCAGTACTGCCTGGAGCCCAAAGGCCCACTTATTAATATTTTAATTTCTGCATTTGGCTAGCTTACATAAGCAAGCCACTGAGTTATGGTTTTTGTGTTTATATTCTCCTTGGAAAGCAGGAAGCTGCTTTCCTCTCACAGAGCTTGAGTCTCTACTGTGCATGACAGTCCCTGATCAGGTAAATAAGGCTCTCTTTTGATTTGAAATTCGAACTTAGAGTGCTTTCTGGAGTGGCTCCCCATAATATTTGTTCACCAAGTTATAGGCGTTTTATAAAGTACTCAAGTAATTAACAGTTCATAAAAATAGGGGATATTTTTAGGTGGAAACAAAACTGACACCAACTCATTCTTTGGCAGTCTTCTAAAATGCCATGCCCACACAGAGGGACATTTGCTCACACAGAGAGACATCCGCACAGGGTGCCTTGGGTACCTGGAGCACAGAGATACTGCCAGTCACCTGCGCTAGGTAGACCAAGGAACCAAGAGGGGGCTTTTTGTGTCACACATAGATGTCCTCCAGCACCTGCTATAGTCCGTGCCTTAGCTCTGTGAAGGGCTTCTGCACCACTGTGTCTTTCAGCTGCAATTCATTCCTTAGTTTTGAGACATCCTCTGTGATTACTTGCTCTAGTTTCTAGAAAATAAAAAACTGCAATCTTTTATGTGGGGAAAAAACATCCTGTCTCACAATATCAAGAGATTTATGGATACACTAGACAACACCAGTTCAAGTTGCTTTCTGATGGTGCCACTGACATAATCCTGACTCACAAGAGAAATAAAGCAAGCCTTGAATGATGACTCCAACTCATCCACCAAGAATTGCTAGAGTTTTTCAGAGTGCCAGGTGCTGCCTGAAAAAGCCAGGTCTGGCCTAGGAGTCCCCGTGGGAGTGACCCGGCCCCCAGTGGGTACCCTGAGAACCCATTGCCCAGCAGAGCCACCCTGTCTGCAATCACTATTTGACCTTTAAAATCAAATTGGGCAAATAATTTTATGAAGTAAAGATTTTAACCACTATACACAGGTATTTTTTTTTTTCGTTTCTATTTGTTCTTTTGTCTTCAGATTACTGATGCATTTTCAAAGAACAGGATATTAAAATTCAGCCTCTTCTTACTCCAGCACAATATGTGCTGGCTTTCTACCAAAGGATTTTCATAAAATGCACATAGTTGATTTTCACTTTTCTCACAGTGGCTGAGACTTTCAAAAATGCTGTGCATTTTGACAAATATAATTGAAAACAAGCCAAGACCTGCATCTGGTTTAAAACAATTGACAGGCAACATGTAATCTTATATTAACCTCAAAAACACTTTGATATTTCAAATTTAATGTTATATCAAAAATATTCATTAAACTCCAGAGCCTTTCTTTATGCTTATTTTATGTGCCAATGCATTTATTTTATTTTTTTATTTTTTCAATGCATTTATTTTAATTTGTAAAAGAATTTCTGAAGGGTTGGATGCATTTGGAAGAAACTTGATATATTAGTATAGAGGTGTCTTCTACTTAGAGTAACTTATTAGGAGCATTAGGAGAAGTAATAGAAACATTTCTTTATTGCTTATTTTTAGTTATACAGATAGTAGAATTAATTTTGATATAAACATAAAGGATGTAATATATCTTATTCTAATTAGTTCCCCATTCTTATGGATGTACATGATGCTGGGATTGACTATGGTTATTAATGTAAAGACAAAGGAAAAATATTTTGGATTCTTTCCACTGTCTGTCCTTTTCTTATCGCTATCCCCTTTCCTTCATTCTCCTTTGTATAATCAACTGAATTTCTATTTTTCCCCTCTCCCCTTATTTGGGTTAGCTTCCACATATCAGAGAAAACATCTGACATTTAGCTTCTTGAAACAGGCTTATTTCACGTAGCATGATAGTTTCCAGATCTATCCACTTCCTTGCTAATGTCATAGTCATTCTTCTTTATGGATGAGTAATACTCCATTGTGTGTATATACCAATGGAGTATATATATGCCTAGGTTGGTTCCACAGCTTAACTACTGTGAATTGAGCTGCTATAAACATTGATGTATCTGTGTCACTGTAGTATGATGATTTAACTGGGGTCAAATGGTGGTTCCATTCCAAGTTTTTTGAGTAATCTCCATTCTACTTTTCAGAGTGGTTGCACCAATTTGCAGTGCCACCAGCAAGCAATTTATGAGTGTACTGTTTCCCCACATCCTTGCCAACTTTTATTGTTTTTTGTAATCTTGATGACTGACATTTTGACTCGAGTGAGATTATGTCAGTAATTTTAATATGTATTTATCTAAGTGCTAGAGATATTGGACAGTTTTTCATATATTTGTTAGCCATTTGTACCTCTTTTGAGAAGTATCTGTTCAGTTCATTTGCCCATTTATTTATTAGGTTATTTGTGTGGTTTCTTGTTTGTTTTTGGAGCTAAGTTTTTTGAATTATTTATATATCCTGGAGATTAACTCTAAGATGCAAGTAGCAAAGATTTTCTCCCATTCTGTAGGTTCTCTCCTCGCATTCTTGATTGTTTCTTTTGCTGTGAAGAAGCTTTTTAATATAATTCCATCCCATTTGTTGATTCTTGATTTTCCTTCTTGCTCTTTTAGGAATCTTGTTGAGGAAGTCACTTCCTAAGATGACATGATGGAGAATTTTTCTTTTTCTACTTTTTCTTCTAAAAGGCACAAGGTCTCTGGTATCATGCCTAAGTCCTTGATCCACTGTGAGTTTTGTGTATGGTGAGAGATAGGGACCTAATTTCATTTTGTTACATATGGATGTCCAGTTTTCCCAACACCATTTGTTGAAGAGGCTATCTTTTTCTCCAGTTTATGTTTATGGAGTCCTTGTGTAGTATGAGATAATTGTATTTATGTGGGTTTGTCTCTGTATCTTTTATTCTGTACCATAGGTGTTTATATCTCTTTTGGTGCCAATACCATGTCATTTTTGTTACTGTAGCTCTGAAGTATAATTTAAGGTCTGATATTGTGATGCCTCCTGCCTTACTTTTCTACTGAGGATTGTTTTGGCTATTCTAGGACTCTTATTTTTTTCAGATGAATTTCATGACTGCCTTTTCTATTTCTATGAAGAACATCTTTGGAATTTTGATGAGAACTTCATAGGCAATGGCAATATTAAGTCAAATATTTTTGCATAATCACTAACATTATTCAGCATTAAAAGAGAATAAAATCTTGGCTTTTGCAGGTAAATGGATGAAGATGGAGAATATGATGCTAAGTGAAATTAGCCAATCTCCCAAAACCAAATGCTGAATGATTCCTCTGATTTAAGGATGCTGATCCATAATATGCTCTCGGGGGGGGGGGGGATGGATGGGAGGATTAAATGAACTCTAAATAGGGAAAAGGGGAAAAGGGAAGGGAGGGAGCATGGGGGTAAGAAAGATGGTGGAATGTGATGGTCATCGTTACCCTAAGTACATGTAAGAAGACAAGAAGAATGTGACTCTACTTTGTGTACAACAAGAGATATGAAAAATTGTGCTTTATATGTGTAATATGAATTGTAATGTATTATGTTGACATATATAACAAATCAAAATAATAAAAAAGAATCACTAGTATTTCTTTTCTGCTTATTTCCCTTTTATCTAGATCATAGACCTCAAGCTATTCCAAAATAAAATGTGGTATATTTTTCTTTTAGGAATAAAATTAAACCAAGTCCAATAATTACAATAAACATTTCTTAATGTAGAATTTTAAAGAAGAAGAAGGTCAAGCCACTAGGTACATGGCTCACTAGTCACAACAGAGAGAGAAGTAGAAAAGGAAGGGAAATTGAGATTCAAAGCCAGCAAAAGCCAGGAATGTTCCATTTGTTCATGCAGAAGGTTTCTCCCAAGCCCATACAAAAGGTAAAATGATGGAGGTTTCTTCATTAGGGACCTCATTTTAGATTAAAGGTGTAAATAGGGAAGTGGATGCTTACTGTACAAATAATAAAATGTATCTTTCACTAATGAGGAGCATCATCATGATTAAGTGAGGAAAACAAGAGTACCTGATACTTCATGCCACGGTACCAGAAAGAGGTCAGCAGAGTGAGACTTTGTTACAGAGTGGTCCCCTCATGTTTCACATATTGTGGCTTTGGTACCTTTGAACATAATTTAGTATTCCCAACTCTGTGGTAAAAAATCTGTTAATTAATAGTACAAAGATCCTGTAGCAGGGAATTTTTAACTTTTAGTCACCCTCAATAGCAGGCACCAAAAGTACAATATGCTATGGTGAAATAGCTATTTGAAGAACACTTCACACACACACACACACACACACACACACACACACACACCCTTAGGCTGGGGAAAAGATGATTAAATCAGAGTTCTAATGTGAGAAATAAAAAATACTGCTATTTGTTATGGTTTTGATATGAGGTGGCCCCAAACACTCATGTGTGAGACAATATAAGAATGCTCATAAGTGAAATGATGAGAGTTACAACCTAATTAACGGATTCATCCACTAATATGGACTAACTAGGTGGTAACTGTAGGCAGGTAGGATGTTGGTTAGAGGAAGTAGGTCACTGGGGGCATGCATTTGGGGTTTATATTTTGTCCCTAGTAAGTACAGCTCTCTGTTTCCTGACTACTGTGAGCTGCTTTCCTCTGTCATGGCCTTCTACTATGAGGTTCTGCCTCAACTTGGGTCCAGAGGTATGGAGTCAGTTGACCATGACTGAACCTCTGAAACCATGAGCCAGAATAAAACTTTTCCTCCTTTAAGTTATTCTGGCAAGGTCTTTTAGTCACAGCAACACAAAGTTGACTAGAACACTGTTGAGTAGGTGAATCTCTCTCACAAGAAGAAAGCTGCATACTGAGACATCCAGACCAAAATGTAGCAGATAACATAGCAAATAGTTCCATGCCACCAGAAGGTCTTGGTTTATGTTGCTGTCCTTTCATAATTACTCATATCATCCCTCTCATTCTCTAAAGTGTCCTGGTTTGGACAATAAATTTATTGTCACCCTAACTATAATAGCAAGGCACACATATATGCTTTTAGGGTGAAGTACTATCACAAAATTTGGTTGACTATAGCTATAACATAATTGGGAATAAGGAGTTAAGCTTACATTAGGAAATAAAGGGGAAGAGAACTGGTGCAGAGTGTCTCAGATCACAGGATATTGATTTCTTTGAAGAATCAATATCATTAACTGACTTCCACTCAGTGGACCCAGGAACACTTTATTAGCCCAGTTGTTGTGACAGTGTGTGAACTGGGTGAAGTAAATTTCCTTGTTCAGTGTCACACATATTCTGGCACCAATGGACACTAATTAAAAAGAGAATTAAATGAACAGAAACACTGACACCAACTACTCTTGTGATTGCCTAAAATAACTCTAATTCTGGGGTTGTCAGGGTGGAGTTCTTCTAAAGATGAAGTTGAGTGGCCCCAGAACAAACCTGGAACACCTATGCATTAAAGTTCTGAGTATAATATATCTACTAAAAGCCAGAACTCAATGTCTATTCATCCTACATTTTCTCTACTGGGTTTCCTGGGAGTACAAATAATAGATACTTTTTATCTAAAAAAATGAGCAAACTGATATGCTTGAGTATTTATTTTCATGTGTGTTTTTACCTGATGAAAGCAGTACTTCAGTTTGTTAAATATTACATATTCTTTCTTCAGGAAAAAAAGATACATTTACATTGGCATAATATCTATAGGACTAAGTTTGAATTAGTGTCTAAAATTGTACTGTGGGAATTAGCTGGTTATTTACAGCCATGCATATAGAGGTCACTCTATATTTATACATTTCTTAGGAATAAAGTGCTGGGATCGCAAATTCTGAAAATATTTTTGCAACTAAGTGCCAATATGCAATTATAACAGAAAACTGTTAAGTCATAATGAAGAAAAGTTATCAAGCTCCCCTCCCTGTTAGGATGTTCATAATCTGTAATTTCGCTCATCTTAGGGAAATAGTTTCTCATTGGAAACTATATTAGCAAGAAACTTTTTGTGTCTAACAATAAAATTTTATGAAAATGCACAAGAAAGGCCTGTTTTAACTCCAGATCTCTAGGGTCCCGTCAAATATATTGGTGGAACCAAAAGCTGGGTCTGTGTGCATAACTTATGTGAGTTCTAATGAATGCAACTTAACAACCAGTACATGTCACTTAAACTGCAGTATGTCACTTCTGCTTCACTGAACTAACTCTACATTTGAGCACCATAATATGGTACATAAAGAAAATTTTTAAAATCACTGGTAAGATGATTCTTAGCAACTGTACAAGAATTATTAACAATTTTTTAAAAAATAGTAAATATGGGCACAATCAAAACATGTATCAATAGTAAAAAGAGACAGATAAGTAAACTATGATAAAATATTCATTGAAAACCATGCAGCAGTAAAAATTAATTAAGTTTGCCAATTCACATACACATGGCTGGATCTCAGAAAGTAATGAAGAAAAATAAAAGGAAGTCATGGAAGAATGCACAGTCTTACCCTATGTATTAAGTTAAAAGTGGGCCAGCACAAAATAAAATACTACTTAAAATTACTTACATAAATGATAAACCTATGAAGTGCAAGATAATAACTCCCTGGGAGATGAGTTTGAAGGAAGTAAGAGAAGCTTCAAAAATACTATAATGTTGCATTCTATAGGCTTTTAAGAAATATCAGTAATGCTGTATAAATGTGTGAATGTGGTCTATTTCCCAGTAACAATTCCTATCACATCAGTGTGTAAATATTTATAGAAAGTACTTATGCTCATGGCTCTGTGCATTGCATATTCTGAATATGTGTTAAAATATGAAAGATGATTCTGTGATCTGAAAGCATTTTTCTCCAGTGTACTTTATTTTGTATCATTAAACAATACAGCAAGGATTTTGTTTCCTATCCCTTTTAGTGCTTCAGAATCTTTTACCCTTTGAATTATAGTTCTTGTATAAATTCTCATTTTGGTATTGAAGGAATTTGTTTCTCTGCAGAGCTATAAAATCTTTCATAAATAGCAAACATTTCGTAAAACCCTCTCAGGATCAGAAATGTACCATATTTAGCAAACAAGAAAAGTACACGGTCCAATGTTTAAGGGTGTTGACACTATTTTACCTCTTGCAGTTATGATTGCTCTAGGAAACTTGAAAGATTAAACAACTGGATTCATGGTTTGTGTTTCCATTGTCAATTCTTAGAGAGGGTTTTATATTTTCTTTTTGGGCTGGAAAGCTATCTCCATCATGATTTCAATCTTATTTTAGAAAGGAACAACTATAAAATGCAAAACAGGAATAATATCAAGAAAGGCATTAAGCCAAGGTTAGAAATAACTCTTACTATTGACAGGTCCAAGCATCTAGTGGCAAAAATTTTTCACTTGACTACCCCAGGGATAGAGATTCATTACCCTCAGAGACACTCTCTTGCTGGCTGAAGGGATCCTGGATGAACTAAATCGAAGACCCATTCAGCAAGCAAATGCTCCATTTACTGGAGCCCAGAGGATATGGCCGGTGTTGTCTTGGTAAAATGCATTGCTAAACAAGAGTAGAAAAATTAATAGACAATATCTTGCTCTATTGTACATAATAGTGCCCTTCCATATAGATGGCTCCTTAAACTCTAAAGTACTGAAGACCACCTGGGATCTTGGTCACATGCAGATCATGATGCAGAAGGTGAGGGGCAGTGAGTCAGCATCTCCAGCAAGCTTTCAGGTGTTGCTGAAGAAACATTCCAGGGAGAGGAGGAGCCAGCAGTCAGAATAAAGCAACTATGCAGTAATAATGTTGACAAATGAAATCAAAACGAAAGGTTGTAACAGCCTTTGGGGATTAGGGAAATTCCTTGTGATAAGAGTTAGAAATAGACAACAAGGATGCTCCACATTGTCTTCACATTAAAATCACCTGAAGGGCATTTAAAAAACCTGTGGCTCAGGACACAAGATTAATTAACTCAGCACCAGCATGGTTTTTTTAGTTGTTGATGGACCTATTATTTTATTTATTTATATGTGGTGCTGAGAATGGAACCCAGTGCCTCACACATGCTAGGCAAGTGCTCTACACTGTGGCATGACCACAGCCCTGCACCAGCATTTTTGAAGCTTTCCAGTAGATTGCCACGTGCAGCTGTAGTTGAGAACAACTCCCAAGAGGAAGCTCTATTTAAAATCAATCACATTAGTGCACATTTAAATAAGATCAATGAGTAGACTTGCATTTTAGGCCACAATTTATTGTCTTTGTCCATCAAAATTCCCAACTATCACTGAAAGAGAAAAATCATTCTAAAATATCAGTTTTCATTTAGCAATACCAGTCACCTTGGAAGGTGGAAGACACAAAGACGGTTTGATTAATATAGCCTGTGCCTTTTACTTACCCCCAAAATAATAGGTATTAGCAGAATGAATCTTCCCACGCAGGGAATGGGCAGCAGAGGATGCATCATTGTCCACCTTCAGGCTCAAGTGATTCCCATTAGCAGATAAGGACACAGAATGCCACTGACCATCATTTAATCCATCACCTGGAGGTAAACAAAGTGGGTTATAAGGGACCCCAGTACAGGACCAGTGCCTGAAAACAGTAGATGCAGACAATGGCAAGTTTGCTTGTCAAAGACCACCACATCCCACCTCAAGTGCCCTGGGTTGTTTGTTTTTCTGTGTGGGATCTCAAAGGGAGACAGGGAAAGGCTGAGGAATGATTTGAGCTTCAGTAGGAGATCCTGAGAAGGTGATTAGGTGAGCCTGTAGCCTGCTCAAGAGGAAGGGATTGTCCATGTCAGCTTGGACAGGGGCTTGTTGAGTTGGGTTAGGGATTTGAGGGAGACTTTGTCTCTGGTTGGCCGGTTATGGACTGGTTTGTCTGGTTCTTATTATGTTCTAACAAAAATTATTATGTTCATTTGGGAATATTATGGTCTATATACCCATTGCCAGCACTGTTTTTCACTTTCTCCCCACTCTTTAAGTCAGATAAGTATGAGGGAAGGGGAAGAAAAAGAAATCAGAATAAAAGGCATAAAGACACAGAGCAGACAGTCCTACATTCTACACCAGGAGACAGGAGTACTTTCTTCCATTTCTAGGGCTTTTGTGGAATACGTTTTCCACAACTGACCTTGAACTATCCTGTGATGAGGAAAAATTTCCTCTGACAGAACACAGGGCATATTTTAGTCTCATCTAGTTAAATAATATCTTTAGCTATTGAGAAGTACAGATATTATCCAAGATTTCAAATTAAAAATGTTTCTTACATGCATGTATTGTTAATTTTTATAATCTTAGTAGACAATTTAAACAAAATGATATGCTCAGGTATAATAAACAAATCAAACATTCACAAAAATACTAATTTAGGCACTAATTAGGCACAGATATTCATAAAAATAAAATGTAAAGCTAAAAAAGCATTACATTAAAATGTATGTGGTATATGTGGATGTGTTTAAGTTTTGTATAAACATGTAAAAAAAAGTTGGAAGATATATTATTTTTTTGTTGTTACCAGAGATTGAACCTGGGGGCACTGAACCACAGAGCAACATCCCCAGCCCTTTTTAAAAAATATTTTATTTTGAGACAGATTCTTGTTAAGTTGCTTACAGCCTTGATAAGTTACTGAGGATGACTTTGAAATTGCAATCCTCCTTCCTCTGCCTCCCAAACTTCTGGGATTACAGGCCTGGGCTACCACCATCTGGCAGCTGGCAGAAGTATTCTTAAAAATTACATATTTGGATGAGAAAACTATGTTTTAATTTTATGCCATTTTTACATTTTCTCTTTTCCAAATTTGCTACAGTATATTCACCTATAACTATAGTTTTATTTTTTAAATACAAATATTAGTTCTTGCTCAAGCAGTCAGTCTCTTGCATCCTAAAATGAACTATCTAATCTTCTTTAAAATGATGGAACAGAGGGTGGTGGAGTCATGGACTGGCAACCAACTGAGCATGATGGAATTATCTCCTGGCTGGCTCCATTACAAGGCTTTATGATGAAAATTCACACTGTCTTTCAGGAGATGAATCAGTGAACAGCAAGCATCCCAGGACATTGCCCAACACAATTTTTATTAGCTTCCACTAGAGTATTTTGTGGCAGCAAACGACCCATGTGTCAGTGACTAACAAACTAAGGTTCATCTGGCTGTGGATCCAAGCAGCAGATCTGCATCCACTCTGTGGCACATGATCTTTTCACGTAAGACCAAGTATGAATGCATGGCCTGCAGTTCTTCATGGCTTAGAGAAGAAAATACTTGGCAGAGTTTTGCTATGGCTCTTGAAGCTCCTACTGCAATGTGTCAATGTCACTTCCACTTAGAATCCATTTACCAAAATGTGTCACTTGACCAAGTCTGACATTAATGGACAAGAGGTTACTTCAGGGGACAGATGCACATTTCCCTGAAGGGAAGAGTGATTAATTGAGATCTTTAGGAATTGTCTTGTAGAAATAAGAAGATCCCAGAGAAAAAGTTTAATTCACTTAAAAATAACAAATTAGTGAATGCTTGATTTCTAGGATGCTAGTTTAATTCACTTAAAAACAATAAATTAGTGAATGCTTGATTTCTAGGATGCTACTAAACCTGCTTGAGTCTAATTTTATCACCTGAGGGAGGTCCCAACATAGTTAACTAATGTATCTAATAAATTATAAAGGTATAGACTAGTCACAGCTTTTTAAGGATAAAAATCAACCTGCAGGAATCAGAAGTCATTTTGTAGCCCAGTGGAGATGTAATCTCCAAATAAAATGTGGTCTTTCTTCCTACTGAAGTTCAGTCTTACATATAATTATCATATTTTAATATTCCTTGCCCAAATGAGCACATAAATCCAACTTCTGCAAATGCTCTAGAAACCAGCTTTTTCGTTCTGCTTGATCTCCCACTAGTGACTTGGTTTTGGGGACTCATAATTCTCTTATGTAGGTCATGTTTCTAACATGACCCCAAAAGTCATAGATCCTGCTCTAGAAAGTGAGAACATCTGTAAACAAGAAGATAGAGGATTTTGCTAAGATGCTAAAACATATTTGATGAAGTTAACTCTGAAACAGAATTCTGAAAGAAATTCCGTAATCCTAGAACTAGGAGAACAAACCAAAATGGGGGGGGGGGACTCTTATGGTCTTTCCATGTAACGATTTTAACTTAAAAATTGTGGTATGGCATGTGCAAGGCCCTGGGTTCACAGTCTCTGACACCCCTCACACACACACACAAAAAAAAAAAAAAAAAAAAAAAAAGAAAAGAAAAAGGGTTCTATAATAGTGCTGGCTAACAAAAAAAAAAGTTCAATTAATGTGTGTGTGTGTGTATACATATATACATATGGGGGTAACCTGTATCTCCATGTAAAAAATATAAACAGTTCCAGTTACTATTGCATACAGATTGTAATGCTAAACAAACCAGGATTCGGGTCACTAACTGAATTAATGCTCTCAGTTCAGCTCACAAGGAAATTCAGTATGCTGGTGGTCAATAATTTTTGGTTTATAAAAAGAAAGAAAAATTTTATTTTCACTCCCAGCTTTTCAGACCCTAAGCAAAATATCCCTTCCATATTCAACATTCATGGAGTGACATACTCTCAGCTCCAGCTGAGTTTAAACCATCATTAATTTTCATATGCAAAATGGTCCCTAATGTTCAAAGATGATATTCTCTACAAGTTATAGGAGGTTTACTCTAAAACATGTAGCCTCTACCCAAGGTAGCTGCTCTGACAGAAGGGGAAAAAAATATAACTTAAATTATAGACACTCCTCAAATTACTATGGAATTACCTCCCAATAAACCCATCTTAAGTTGAAAATATCACAGCCAAAAATTCTTTTAACAAACCTAATTAACCTACAAAACATCATAACTTACACTGGCCTATGTTAAGCATGCTAAGAACATACTTTAGCTTACACTTGAAAAAAATAAGATAAAACCCATTTTTATAATAAAGTTTTGAATATCTCATTTAATTTATTAAATGCCTGTATCCAAAAAACCCACTGGCCTCACAGAACACTGCACAGTGTTGGTTGTTGGCCTCTGTGATAATAAGACTCCCTAGGTAACATGGCTGGCTGCTGCTGCCAGCACTGAGAAAGCATCTGCCATATACCTGAATGGCAAGGGAGGTCAAAATTATAAGTTCAAAGCATGATTTCTACGAAATGAATATGGATTTTGCACCATTGTAAAGTTGAAAAATATTATGTCAAACTATTCTAAGTCCCAGATTGTCTGTATTTTGATAATCTGAGAGTGTGTGGGTTTGAAAGACGTTAAAAGAGATCCAACCATTTTCTCAAGACTATCTAGGATCAGGCTGATGTTTTCTAGTGTTTCAAGTTTACCTCTGATTGCCAACCCTCAAATTAAGATAATAAAAGTCACATTTTAAACTCTGTGACAACTATACTTTCATGTAAACAGACTTATGTCACATTGACTCACCCATGAGCAACGTAGAGTTTCCCATTTAAAGAGGAAAATACAATCTGTAGTTACTTCTACTGGGATTATGAATATCTCATTGTTTCAATTTTTTTATTCATTCAAAAATGACTGCTCTCAGGCTTATGGATAAGGATGTTGATGGCTATACAAAGGCACTGTGATGTCTCACCTGCTATGACAGCTCTCACTGGCTGGCCAGGTGGGCAGAGGCTCAGCTTGAGTTTTCCATCACTAAGAACAAGGAAAAGAGCCCCTGACCAGTGTAGAAACTGACTTTTCAGCAACAGCCCCGCTCGGTTCCACGTTCGAAATTGGAAAGTGACAGCTACTGAGTTCTCTCCAGTGGGGTGAGGCAGAGCTAAATAACTCCTTGAGCTCAGAAAAGTCACAGGGACAGTTTGAGGATGTGAACACGAGAAGGACACATTTCCCTGTGAATACAGTAAAGGAGGATATTAGGAAGGTGTGGTGGTGGCACTTGCAATACATTAACAATTTACTTTCCAAGATTTAAAGCTTCTGATACATCTTCTAACACATTCAGACTTTAAAAATTAGCTATCCTATCAAAAATCCATGATATTTCCGAGATAGGGCCTTCAAATCAAGGCACTGTTATAATTGAACCTATTTCTCAGTCTGAATCTTAGGAAAATTCCATCCTCCCTGTTTCTTCCACATCTGTAAAAGAGTTTCAAGCCTCATTCACTCCATCCCTATGCTGAACTGGGATAATAGATGAGTCAACTTTCCTTCCCTGAGTTGTCCAGATAACCTTACCCAATGGGAAGATGGCATTGAGGATCACCTACTCCAAGAACTGTTCCTTTCTTGTACTGATTCTATAAATATGCTAATAATGGGGTCACTCCGACCACAGGTTCTACATCTCACGCAGGACATGTGCTTCTTTTTATCTTGAGAAAAAGTTGATAGGTCAGATGTCCCAAGAGGCAGGCTGGCCTACTCTCAGAAGCATTCACAGATCCTTAGGCCACATTGCCACTTAGCTGCTCCAGCTGAGGTCTGATCTGTCTTATAAGATGCTTTTGTTTCATGTATTTATGTTTTAGAAGGGCTTTTAATCTCTGGATTATCTCTCTTGTTCTAAGGACCAAATTTATTTTTATTCAGAGTGTTTCAGAATAAAAAATTTAATTCAAATAAAATAAAAACAAGAAGAGTTTTTCCCCCGGAATTACATAAATTTTCACAAATTTCACATGGAAGAATACATGTCTCAAAATTGCCCTTCCTCTCCAAAATGTATCATTCAAAGAAAAACAGTTAGATAAAACTTACCAGATACCAAAACATACTACCAAATCACCAAATTTAGTCAATGTGGCACTGGTATAGACAATTAGACAAACTAATGGACAGAATAATTAAGCCACAAAAAGAGAATATATGCACAGTTAGTATGTTCTGAAGATTACGATTCAACTCATTGTGGAGAAAGTTGTATTAGCAAGCAGCACAGGAACAAATGGGTATCCAGAGGTATAATATAAAAATGTGTCTATATCTTATATCACATAAAGAATACATTTCAGTTAACCAAAGACTTTAAATAAAGATATCTAATTTAAAATCTTGCAATAAAATCCATGAGACTATATAGATTCTGTCATTTTAGAAGCATACCAAAGACAGAACACTCCAATGCTATGAAGAAATACACAGGTATATTGACCATAAATAAATAAATACACACACACACACACACACACTACACACTATATACTCAGTGTTTCCTAAAATATTTAATGGAAAATTGATAAATCTGAAAAGTAAGGTTATCTATCAAATATAATCCTCTGAGAAGAAAATGTAAAAAAACCTTAAAAAATAAAAATGAACAATGATCAGAAAAGCTAATCCAAATGGACAATAAATATGCCCAAAGATTAATTTGCTAATAGTCAGATAAGCATGAACTAGGAAAGAGACATTCCTTCACTCCACTGAGCTGGCAAAGTCTAAATGGTGCTTAACACACATGGCTGGCTGGGACATGATGGGTAAGCATTGTCACATTCTGTGGGTAAATTATATTCTTACAGTATGAGGAAAGCAATGTGACATTCATTCAAACTTAAAACTATGAGAAATCTTTTGGCTATGAAATTCTACTCTAGAAACTTTATCCCATCAAAATAAAAGCCTCAATATCTGAAAACATGTGCAAATATTTGTAGTAGGAAAAAGTAGAAATAACATAACTACCCTCAATAGGAAACAGAAGAAAATAATGAAGCAGTTTCATAATGGAATATTACATAACCATTATAAAATGGAACTATATCTTGTAACTCAAGAAAATTTCCCAAAATGTGTTACTGAGTCAAAAGATGCAGAGAAACATATTTGTAAATACTGCCAAATTCAGATTGGTAAGTATTAATAAACATGTGTGTGAATATGAGCCTGTGACAAATGTGATCGTGCTGGATGCAATAAGGCAGGTAAACTAGCCCAGTAACATGACAGTGTTAGGAGGAAATGCAGCTCTGCAGGGAGAAGGCAGAAGGAAAGCAAAAAAAAAAAAGCTAAGCAGAGAGAAAAACTGGGAGGTGACCTCAGAGAAATGGTATGGGAAGTTCTGGCCTTTCCTTCCCGCCTCCCCAAGACACAAAGATGCAAAGACACAGAGATAGACTCCCTTTGTGAAAAATCAAAAAACAGATTTTTCACGAGAGAAGCATAAAACTAACCACATTGAAGCTGGTAGCAAAATCCAGAAAACCCTCACAACATAATCCCTTTCCCAACACAGTGCCAAAAGGGCGCTAGGAACCTGCAGCACTTAGCTTCTTCCCAGGGAGGAAGGAAGGGTCTGATCTGTACATCCAAGTCCAATTTTCTGACTTTCCTGAGGGTTGCCCAAGGGACTGGTTTACTTCTTACCTGACTCTGAACCCTGAAAAGAAGGGACCCTGGATGAGAACAAAAAGAGCAGTACGGAAGATATCTATCAAGCAAGTACTCCTTATGGTACTTCCCCAGGGCTCAGCACAGAGTGCACTGCTGAAACCCCCAAATCCCAGGTTCTTCATGGGGAGGTAAAGAGATGGATTTTGTGTACAACATTCCAAATTTTCCAGGGATAGGCTTCTGCCCAACAGACTGGTTCCTTCTCACATATCTTGAAGCAAGTTAGAAGCTGGCATGCTGTGGAAATCTAGGAGACATTGAGAACAAAGGTGGCAGCTTGGATGAGCAAGCAAGCACCTGCTACAGCCTCTCAACTTCAGTAGAGCAGAAAAAGAAGAGGTTAAAAACTACCAAATTCCAGTTCCTGAAGAGAAAAAGGATTGGACTGTATGTATAAGTTTCCAACTTTTTCAGGGGCTGCCAGAGAGACTGGCTTTTCCTGCAGCACTGATTGGACCTGTTAGCCATTGGGGAAAAAGGTGGCAGATTAGACTATCATGTAAGTAATTATCATAACCTGTCTTCATTGTATGATAAAGTGGGTAAAGAAATCACAAAATCTCAGCTTCTCTTTGGAAGGAAAGAGCTGGATCAAGTATCCAATGTTCCAAAATTTTCAGAGGCTGTATAAGGGACTGACTTTATCTCACCTGTCTAAGAGCACTGACGGGACCCAGCATATTCTAGATGCATGCGGGCCACTGAGAATAAAGGCAAAGGTTGGACTACTATGCAGTCATCTGCCAGAGCCCTTCTCCTGGTCAGCACAAAATAATCATTGAGAATCCCAGAGCCTGGCTCATCTCTGGGAAGAAGAGAGGAGAAAGAAACATATGCCAAATATTCAGAACTGGCTTCAGTCTTATCATTTTCAGAGCATGCATGAGACCTGGTATAATCTAGATGTCTGTGAGAACTCAAAGGAGTCCTGGTGTGCTGCTGCATCAGAAAACTAGTGATACCACAGACAGAAAATAGAAGCAGCAAAAGATTGTGAATTAAAGAAAGAAAGATAAAAAGAAACGATAAAAGAAACAGGCAAATCTCCTATCTGGCAGTTTACGCAAATAAATCCAGCAAAGACACATATACAGAGAGTTTGAAAGGTCCCTGGCAGCTTCCTACTGAGGGTCTTGTTGTATACAAATCTTATTCATGAAGACTGGAAAAGATGGTTGTTTGTTCTAATGTGCAGGTATTGACACTAAGAGACAAGGAAAATGAACAATTAGGAAAACATGCCTGTCCAAAAGGAACAAGATAAAACTTCAAGACCCCAATTTTACTGACATGTAACATATGAATTTCCTGGCAGTGTTCAAAATGAATTTGGGAGACAAATGCATGAACAAAATGAAATTTTAGCAAAGATTCATATGAGCCAAAAGAACTCTTGACCTGAAAGAAAACAGTAACTCAAATGAAAAAATTCAATAGAAAAATTCAATCTACATCAAAACATCATACTAGATCAAGCAGAAGAACCACTGGATTTGAAGACAGGTCATTTGATATAAGCCAGTCAATAGCTTAATAGGAAAAAAAAGTGAAAAAGAATAAAGAAAAATCTTGGTGGCTTATAGGACACCATTGAATAAACCAATATATACAATTATGAATGTCCAAGAAAGAAAAGACAAAGACAAAAACTTACTCAAAAAAATAATGGAAAAAAAAAAACTTCTGAAATTTGAAAAAAAAAAGGAATATCTACATTTAGGAAATCCAAATAAGAGGAACAAAAGAATTCCACAGTGAGAGACATTACAATCAAATTGTGAAAAGTCAGACACAAAGAGAACTGTGAGATCAGCCAATGAAAAGGGACACGTCACATAGAAGAGAACTTCCCCAAGACAGTCACTGGATTTTTCAGCAGAAACTTTGAAAAGCAGTGGAATATTTCAAAATGCAGAAAGGTAAAAACTGCCAACCAAGAATACAATACTTGGTAAAACTGTCCTTTAAAATTGAAGAGACATAAAGAAATACCCAAACAAACCTGAAGAAGTCTATTATTACAAGATCAGTCTTACAAGAAATGTTAAAAAAAAGAATGCTTCAAGTTGAAAAAAAAAACCAAAGCTAAGAAGCACCATCAATGCATGTGGAAGTATAAAACTTGCTGCTAAAGGTAAATACATAAATAAGTACAGAATAATGTAACATTGTAACAGTACTGTGGAAATTGCTTTTTCAATTCTAGTATAAAAGTTAAAGACAAAAATTTTTAAAACAATTATAGAAAATATGTTCATGATTACACAATGCAAAATAATGTAAATTTTGATGTTAATAATATAAAGTCTATGGAGAAATTAATAATGTAGTTTTTATATGCAATTGAGATTGATTAGCTGAAGTAGACTGTTATAACTATACAATATTTTAGTTAATTCTAATTGTAATCACAATGAAGATATGTAAAATAAAGAAAGAAATCAAAGCATCTCACCATAAAAAAATAAAAAAAAAATAAAGGAAGACAGTATAAAAGGAAAACAAGGACAAAGACATATAAGATAGGTAGCAAACCTTTAACAAAATGCTAGTAATCTCTTTCTGTGATACAATAAAAATTAAACATTTGGTATGGTTCCTGATACATAGAGCTCCTATAATCCTTGAAATCTCCAGAGCTCTAAGTGTCTTCTGTACACTCAAGAGAAGTCTGGTGACTGAGTGCTACTCCTATGTACCTGCAAGATCCTTGGTCTTCCTGGCAACTAGGAAGACCAAGGAATCATTAGAGGCATGGAAATTTCCACTGCATTACTTGAAGTCCAGGAAGGCAAGAAAAGATGAAGGTTGAAATTAATCCAAGAGCTATTGGCTTACTCTATCTATCAATGTCAAAAAACATCTATAAAGAAGCTGGGGTTGTGGCTCAGCGGTAGAGTGCTCCCTTAGCATATGTGAGGCCCTGGGTTCGATCCTCAGCACCACATAAAAATAAATAAATAAAATAAAGGTATTGTGTCCAACTTCAATTAAAAAATAAATATTTTTTAAAAAATCCATAAAAATCACTAAACAAAGGGTTTGGAGAGCATATAAGTATCCATGTGTCAGGAATGTCAGGAATGTAGTGTGTCCTACACCATGATGTCAAAAGCTCTTATGTTTAGAACTCTTCCACAATGTATCCTAAGTACCTCATCTGGCTGCTTATTAGTAAGTAACTTTTAAAATAAACTAGTGATAGCAAGTAAAGTGTTTTCCAGAGTTTTGTGAGCTATTCTTGCAGATTAGTGAACCTGAACTGGGGGAACTGTGATGACTTTGTAGGCAAATTTGACAAAAGTATGGGTAACCCAGAGACCAGGAACTTGCAAATGTCATTTTAAGAAAGGACAGTCTTGTAAAACTGATTCCTTAAGAGTATGGAGTATGACACTAATTTGGAGTACCAAGTACCAGAATTGCTCTGAATTGTAGGACACACAGCTGGTGTCCAAGAATTGGAGAACTGGTGTTAGAAAAGGAAACATAAATTTGGCATCAGAAGGAAAGATACCACACACATTTAGTGTTAGAAATGCTATAAGCAAAAATATTCACCTTCCTCATTAATGATTGCTTTACTATGAATAAATTAAATTCCTCAACCAAAAGACACATGAGTGACTGAACAGATGAAAAATCAAGATCCAACTATGTGTTTCTACAAGAGACTCAGGTTTACATGTAAGAACAGATACAGTCTGAGTTAAGTAATGCAACAAAATATTCCATGCAAGTTATAACCAAAATACAGCATGGGTGGCTAAACATATATCAACCAAAATAAATTTTGAGTCAAAAAGTGTTACAAGAGACAAAACTTTAATAACATCAAAGAATAATAAAAGTGTCAATTCACCAGTAAGATACGATAATTATAAAAATAGATGTACTAACATCAGAGATCCTAAATATATAAAGCAAACACTGACACAACTGAATCAATTCAATATAGTTGGATACTTCAATGTCCAACTTCCAAAACTGGATAGAACCATCAACACAGAAAATCAAAAAAGAAACAGTATATTTGAACAACAATGTAGACCAAATTGTATACACAGCGAATTCTACTCAATAGCAGAATACACATTCTTCTCAAACACACATGAAACTTTCTCTAGGATAGACCACATACTAGGTCATAAAACATGTCATAACAAATTTAAGACTAAACTCATTAAAAAGTTCTTTTCTGATCACTATGGAATAAACTGGAATTCAACAGGTGAAGGAAAACTGGAAAATTCACAAATGTGTAAAAATTAAACACTAAGCCTTTTTCTATTTGTTTGTTTGTTTGTTTTTGGTACTGGGGTTTGAATCCAGGGCACCATATATGTAAGGCATGCAGGCATGCACTTTACCACTAAGCTATGTCCCCACTCTTTCTTTTTTTTTCACCCAATTTTATTTTTATTTTGGGAAATTTTGCTAAATTTCCCAAGCAGACCTTGATCTTCTGATCCTCCTGCCTCAGTCTCCTCAGGAATTAGAATTAAAAACATGTGCTGCCACTCCTGGCTGTAAAAGGTCTCTGGAATAATCCAGTGTATCAAAGCATACATTGAAAAAGGAATTCGGGCTGGGACTGTAGCTCAGTGATAGAGCACTTGCCTAGCATGTGTGAGGCACTGGGTTCAATCCTCAGCACCACATAAAGATAAACAAAGTAAAGGCATGCTGTCTATCTACAACTACAAATTTAAAAAAAAAAAAAAAGAAAGAAAGAAAGAAAAAGGAATTAGAAAATACCACGAGACAAATGAACATGAGAACACTCCATGCCACAATTTATGGAATAGAACATAATAATTCATGCCCACTCTGAAAATCAAACTTTATAACTCAAAGAACTAGGCAAAGAAACAAAGCCCACCCACCTCATCAAAGAAACGAAATTATAAAAGTTAGAAGATAAACCAATGAAGGAAAGAATAGAAAAATTAATAAAATTGAGTTGGATTTTTGAAAAAAAATTGAGAAAATTCACAGTTTTAGTTATACAAGATAAAAGGGAAAACTGAAATAAATAAGAACAGATATGAAAGAAAAGGCATTACAACTGATAACACACAAGTTAAAAGGATACTAAGAGACTGTAAGATCAATTAAATGCCAACAAATTTGATAACATAGAAGAAATGCATAAATTTCCACAAAGGTATAACCTATTAATAACAAGTGATGAGGGTCTGGGGTTTTGGCTCAGCGGTAGAGCACTCGCCTAGCACATGTGAGGCCCTGGGTTCGATCCTCAGCACCACATAAAAACAAACAAAAATAAAGGTATTGTGTACAACTAAAAAATAAATATTTTTTAAAAAAATAACAAGTGATGAAGAAAGAGGCAATCTCAATAGATCTGTAACTAGAATAGCAAGAATCCTGAAATGATGATTAAAATATCCCACCAAATAAATATTTTATTTATTTATTTATTTTTTAATATTTATTTTTTAGTGGCAGACACAATATCTTTGTTTGTATGTGGTGCTGAGGATCGAACCCAGGCCGCACGCATGCCAGGCGAGCGCGCTACCGCTTAAGCCACATCCCTAGCCCCCGAAATAAATATTTAAAGAATTGAAGCCAATTCTTCTCAAACTCTTTTAAAAACATAGAAGAGAACATTTCCAAACTCATGCAGAGACCAGCAATGCCCCTACAACCAAAATTATAGATGATTTACAAAGCAAAACCACAAAATAATACTGCTGATGAACACAGAAAAAAAATATACAACAAAATATAAGAGAACTGAATTCAACAATATGATTAAAGGAATAACACATCATGACTAAGTGGGATTTATTCTTGGGATGTAAGGGTGGGTCAATATATGAAAATCAATTAATGTAATAGACTAAATAAATAGAACATAGGATTTAAAATATCACTTGATTATTTCAATTGATGCACAGAAGGCATTTGAGAAAATTCAACACCATTTCATGCTAAAAACTCCAACAACTAAGAATAGAAGGATATAACCTCAAGATAATAAAAGTCATATGTAGAAAACCTACAGCTAATATGCTCAATGGTTAAAAAATAAATAAAAGTTTTTCCTTGAAGAATAAAGCAAGAATGCCCTACCATTTATAGTCAACATCTTAATAAAAACCAGAGTCAGCAATTAGGCAAGATAAAGAAACAAAAAGCACCTGAATTGGAAAGGAAGAGGTAAAGTTATCACTTTTTGCAGGTGACACCTTAGAAAAGATACTAAATATTTAAAAAATTGTAATTAGGGCTGAGGTTGTGGCTCAGTGGTAGAGCACTTGCCTAGCATGTGTGAGGCACTGGATTCTCAGCACAAAAGGAAGAAAGAAAGGAAGAAAGGAAGAAAGAAAAAAGAAAGAAAGAAAGAAAGGAAGGAAGGAAGGAAGGAAGGAAGGAAGGAAGAAAGAAAGAAAAGCTCATCAATAATAAAAATATTTTTAAAAACTATAATTAATGAGAAAAAGTAATGAAGTTGTAGGATAAAAAATATCAACACAAAAAAAATCTGTTGTGTTTCTGTGTTAGCTTTCTGACTAAGTGTGACAGAATACCAATCAACTCATAAGAAGGGAAGATTTATTTTGGCTCACAGTTTCAGAGATTTCAGTCTATGGGTTGCTTGACTCTGCTGCTTTGGGCCTGTTGTGAGAAAGTATATCATGGTGAAAGCATATGACCAAGGAGGCCTATTCACCTCATGGCAGCTAGGAAGCAAAGAGAGCAAAAAGAAGAAGCTGGAGTCCTAATGCTCCCTCAAGGCTCATGTGTTACAAGCCTGGTTCTCTCTATGGTCCAGTGACCATAGAATGAAACCTATGAAACTATGAGCCAAAATAAACCTTTCTTCCTTATAAATTGATAATCACAAGTATATTGTCACAGTGACAGAAAGCTGACAAACAGAGAAATTAAGAAAGCACTCTCATTTACAGAAGCATCACGAAGAATAAAACACTGAGGATAAACTTAACTAAGAAGGTAAGAAAACATGAAAACTTGGAGTGTATAGAAAACTCCAAAACAAAGATAAAATAAATAAGACAGAGAAACATGTCATGTTCATGAATGGTACAATAGTACTGTTAAAATGGGAATACTATACAAAGTAATATACAGAGTCAATCCATTCATTACCAAAATCCCTATGGCATTTTTTATTGAAATATAAAATAGCCCGAAATTTCATATAGAACCATAGAAGATCCTATATAGCCAAAGCTATCTTGAGAAAAAAAGAAGAGAGCTGGAGACATCATATATCTTATTTTCAAAATATATTATAAAGTTACAGTAATTGAAAGATAATGGTATGAGCATGAAGATAAACATATCAAAAAAGAAACAGAATGAAAACCAAAAATAAATCCACACATATACAGGCAACTGATGTTCCACAAGAGTGCCCAGAATATATCACAGGGAAAGGATGGTCTCTGCAATAATTGGTGTGGGGAAAACTGTATATTGGACTTTGTTGGGCACCATAAGCAAAACTCTACTCAAAATAGATTAAAGGCACAGTAAATGTAAGACCAAGAACTGCAAAGCCATAAGACAAAACAGGAGAAAGCTTTATGACATGGCCTTGGCAATTATTTCTTGGTTATGACACTAGTAGAAATACAATAATATAAGCAAAAACAGACAAGTGGGAGTACCTCAAACTAAAAACAGTACTGTAGAACAAAGGAAACAACCAGGAGTGAAAAGGTAACCTGTGGAGGAAGAGGTTTACCCACCGTATATCTGACAAATGATTAACTTCCAAAACATACAAGGAACTCCAGAAACTCAGCAGCCAAACAACAAGTATGTTGGTGGGAATATAAAATGATGCAGTCACTAGGGAAAGTCAAGTGGAGGTCCTCAAAAGGTGAAGACTACAATTACCAAATGATCCAGCAATCCCATTTCTGGGTATTTATTTGAAAGATTTGAAATGAAGATCTCAAAAATATTTTTCACTCCCATGTGTACTATACCATTGTTCACAATAGCCCAAATGTAGAAACAATATAAACATCAATCAGAGGATGAGTGGATATAGAAAACACACACAAAGTGGAATATTATTCAACTTTTAAAAGGAAATCCTGCCATATGCAGATTATATATATATATATATATATATATATATATATATATATATATATACACATACAAACCAGGAGAACATTATGCTAAGAGAAATAAGCCATTTGCAGAAGGACATATACTGCACTATTCCACTTAAATGGGTTATATAAAACAATCAAACTCAGAGAAGCAGAGAATAGAATGGTAGTTACCAGGGAATAAGAGCAGAGGAAAATGGGGATTTGCCACATAACTCATGTAAATTTCAGTTATGGAAGATAAATAAATTCTAGAGATCTGCCTATAGTTAATATGTTATTGCACACTTAAGAATTTCTTAAGAAAGTGGATCTCATGTTAAGTATTCTTATTACCACAAAAATTTTATTAAAAACTGTTACATAATCTCACTTCATTATATTGTAACATTATGTATCCATTTCATACATATAGAAAAATTATATCAAACATAAACAAAAAATATGTATGATTTGTACCTTTAGAAGAAATATATTTTAAAACAGAATCAACAAAACAAATTGCACCTCTTTTCTCTACTAAAGCACATATTTGGACTTTCTTACCATGATGAGTATCTCTGGTTTGTGTTTCTTGGACAAATCAATGATATCCACTCCATTATAAAAGAGATTTTCAAAACACCCATTGAAGCTTTTATGTGGGAACACCAATGATTTTCCAAGTCCAGGAATCCCTCCAAAGCTGATCTTAGAAAGAATAAAATGATATAAATAATATTATTTAATTATTTTCTGATTATTTGCCCTAAACATTAATGATCTACAGATACAATTGTCTTCAAATTTGCTTTGCATATTATATTGTCATATTAATTACAAATGAAATTTTAAAATGCAGATTTATCATTGTCTTTATTATAGAGAGACTCAATTCTCTAGTCATATGATTCTTGTCATCATTTTTAGATGAGAATATTGTATCTTTATTTCATGATGATCTGTGTAACAGCTTATCCCAATGTATCATCCCTAAAGAAAAGGGGAACAGTAAAACTGCATGTTACTGAATGCCCCCTTTCTGTTCCCAAAATCCTTGCCAAGTTAAGGGAACCCTGAGAGCAAGCCTAGGCTGGAAAGTCCAGTTATATATTATCTTAAAGGAACTGGGCTTTCTCTTATGCAAAATGGGAAGTAGGGCTACTAACTACTACTGTAGACAGCTACTTTCTTACATGTACACCCAGACAGTTACTCCTTAGGATTCTGGTTAGACATACTAACTAATCAGCTAATGCTGAAGAATGCACTGCTTCTGCAGTCTAAGATATAAAACCCCTCTCTGAGTAGGGATCAGCACAGATTGAGCATACTGTGGAAAGAAGAATATGTGTTAATAGTCCAGCCACCAACACTGGACAAAGTGCCATGAGGAAGAGAGGGACCAGTTGTCAAAGCACCATGAAAGGCAAAAATGTTATCTGCAATCCTGTCAACACTGAACTCTTCTTGGAGGTAGCACTGATCTGTTGTGAGGGTTTCCCAATAAATCACATGTCTTTCATGCTGTCTCTCGGCACTTTCTTTGGCTTTCCCACAACCTACCCCACTGTGCCCTGGTACAATTGGGGCTGTGGACATGACACCTACTATGAAGGCATTTGACTTTGCCAACCTTTATAGTAGCCAAGATTTTAGGGTACTGGCCTTTTCTATATCATTTTAGGTTGGAAAAGTCTATTCATTGATAATCTTATTCAAGAGCAGGATCTTCCATTGATCTCCACCACTGAGGTCAAATGAATGTCAATATTTTCTGGTTTTCTTGTTCTATCTGATACATGCGCTGAGCAGAATCATCAGAACAAATCAAATGCTGCATTTCAGTGTGGAGTAGATGTATGTGGGCAATACACTGCTAACATTGTTAAGGCTTCAGAAATACTAAGAAACATTTATTTTGATTTGTCTGCATTTGTCTCTCATTAATACATCCAGGTTATCCCAGGTCACTAATTCTGTTTACTACTATCCTATAAGCAAAAGAAATTTCCAGGGCTCACATTCAAAAACACCAGATATAATACAGAAGACTTATCTGATAGAATGCCTTAAAATATTGTGGGTTTTTTTTATTTATTTATAGCTTTTCATCCAAAAGCATCCTAACTTCCTGGCATGAGTGCTTATTCTCATCTGAGGACTAACATTCATAAGGATAAAATGTCTCAATAGTATATATTTGTGCCATCATGCGCCAAATTACAATTACGTTCAATGATGGCCCTCACATCTGTGGGCATCCCATAAGAATATGTTGCCTGGTGATGCCATAGTCATATAAGTTGTGTAAGTACACTCTAAAATGTTCACACTACAATTAAATCACCTAATGATGCATTTCTCAGAATGTACCTTGTTGATAAGCAGTGTTCAACCTACAGTGTGATAATAATCCATAGGAAATAATTCACCAGATTCTGAATTCCTAGGAAAGAATATGTATTTTTCAATGTAGCAGTTCTTTCTCTAAAGGGTTATATTTCATTTAAGTGCAAAATCTATAATGTCCACACCTTATAATCAAGATCTAAAAGGCTGGCCTCTCCCTCTGCCTGGAAACGGTGAGTATGTTTGTCCACTGTGAAATTGATGTGTGTGTTGAGGACCTCAATGAGGACAGAATGCCAGTGTTGGTCATCCAGCAGACTGCCCAAGGTGAGGGTCACCTGGGCATCTAGGGAGGGCAGGTTAGCACCACCTGAGAAGAGAGTAAAAGTCAATGTAGTATTATTCCACCCATTCAATACTGTGGTTTCTACTGGGAGATTTGCCACAGCAATTACTCTTTCTTTATATCCTCCTATCCAAAAAGCTAGTTAGATAGTTTAATGTTAATCCTAAATACAATCTAGTTTTGACCTTTGAACAATTTCTTCTATCTTATTTGTTGTTCTTTGTATTTGCTTTTCTGATTCAATAAAAAGTAAGGATCAGGGAATCTCCCTATATATTTCACATTCATTCAATGTTTCTGATGACATTTTCACTTAATGTAAAAATATTTTCTTCTTAGGAAAGAAGAAAAGTAATGCAACTACCTCAAAGTTTTACAATGATCCATTCATCTTTATGATATTATCAGGTTATTTATTGGACAGTTGATGATGGCTCTATACAATTATCAAACTATAATACTGTTTACATAAATACATGGTTAAGACAGACACGTAGCCCCTAAGATGCCACAACTGTAGGATGAACACGTTCCCTTTGCTTAGACAGCTCTTGTTTGTACCAATCACTCCAAGGAATTATTTATAAGACCTTCTTTCATTCTTAAATGGATTGGTTTCAGTTTAAATTAATTGCTTAAGAAAAAAAATAAGTATAAAAAGCATTTTCATCTAAGTAATCACATTTTTAAAAGCAATTCCTTGTCCTTTTACCTGAATTAAAGAACAAGATGAGTTTTCCTTTAACTAATTCCAGGGTGATATGTTTGCCATTTTGTCCTTCTCTGTGGAGTAGAATCCCATCACTCTGCCTGGTTTTAAATTTCAAAGTAATGATCTCCTTCATTGAACTGATGGATTTCTGATTAATTGTGTACAATAAGAAACTTTTTCCATCAAAATTAACCATCTCAGATCCTACAATGGAAAACATCAAAAAGTGATTCTAGATATATTTTCATTACTGCATTGAAATACATAAGTCAACACACATGTACATATGTAGTCTATGTCTGGTTTGCTTAACATAGGTGGAAATACCCACTGCCAACTTCCTCTTGATACTAGAGTTAACACACATCATCTCTCTGTTTGCTTTTTCTGACTTTTTTTTTAAGACAGTATCATCTAGAAGTATTTGTGTTCCTCTCCTTCCAATTGCACCTATCTTTGTATTTGCTTTTCTGATTCAATAAAAAGTAAGGATGAGGGAACAAGCTGAAGTCAATCCCCCTTGCACAAAATCTCCCTGTATATTTCACATTCATTCAATGTGAAATTGACACTACTGGTGTTTGGAAAGGATAAAACTGTTATCACATACTGGTAAAAGGTGTCAGTGTAAATAGCTTTATTGTTTGTGACCCAGTAGTTTAGACATTTAACAGTTCTCACTTTAAGATACTTGTGTCCAGTCATAAGAGTCATGCATGCACATCCCACATTCATTAAGTACCATTTTAAACTCATCTGAAGGGCACGCTAATACTAGCTGTACTTTTTCTCAATGTTGTGGCTGAGTCAAATCACAAAAGGCACACCTATTTTATGATGCACCTAAATAACTAAGAAGGTCATTCCATTGGGATACTACCATTTTTCTCTGAACTTACTGACAATATCTTACTCTTTTGGTATCAACACTACTTTTATCAGTTTGTGCCAAAAAGTTACATGTTATCATTCATATACAGGGGTTGGGTGAAACTCATTGTAAGTGATTGACTAGCATGTATAAGGCCCTGGGGTTTGATTCCAATCACAACACATACACACAGACACATCATCAATCAAAAACAATTGCAAACAGAACAATACAAAGGAGTTCATACAGTATGGCATCATGGTGCTGGCCTATAATCCCAGGGACATAGGAGACTGAGGATGGAGGATTTCAAGTTTGAAATTGAGAAATTTAATGAGACCCTGTCTCAAAATGAAAAATAAAAGCAAAAAAAAAAAAAAAAGAGCTTGGAATGTAGCTCAGTGGTAGAGCATACTGGGTTTAATCACTAGTATTGAAAAAATGATTGATTGATTAATTAATTATTAATTTTTTTATTGGTTGTTCACAACATTACAAAGCTCATGACATATCATCTTCCATACATTTGATTCAAGTGGGTTATGAACTCCCATTTTTTACCCCAAATACATGTTGCAGAATCACATCGGTTACACATCCACATTTTTACATAATACCATATTAATGACTGTTGTATTCTGCTACCTTTCCTATCCCCTACTATCCCTCCTCCCCTTCCCTCTCATCTTCCCTCTCTACCCCATCTGCTGTTGTTTAATTCTCTCCCTTGTTTTTTTTCCCCTTTCCCCTCACAAACTCTTATATGTAATTTTGTGTAACAATGAGGGTCTCCTTCCATTTCCATACAGTTTCCCTTCTCTCTCCCTTTCTCTCCCCTCCACTTGTCTCTGTTTAATGTTAATCTTTTCCTCATGATCTTCTTCCCTGATCTTAGTTGCTCTCTTTATATCAAAGAAGACATTTGGCATTTGTTTTTTAAGGATTGGCTAGCTTCACTTAGCACAATCTACTCTAATGCCATCCATTTCCCTGCAAATCCATGATTTTGTCGTTTTTTAGTGCTGTGTAATACTCCATTGTGTATAAATGCCACAGTTTTTTAATCCATTCATCTATTGAAGGGCATCTAGGTTGATTCCAAAGTCTAGCTATTGTGAATTGTGCTGCTATGATCATTGATGTGGCAGTATCCCTATAGTATGCTCTTTTAAGGTCCTCAGGGAATAGACCAAGAAGGGAGATAGCTGGGTCAAATGGTGGTTCCATTCCCAGCTTTCCTGGGAATCTCCATAC
Organism: Spermophilus citellus; assembly: GCF_964194105.1. Taxonomy (NCBI): domain Eukaryota; kingdom Metazoa; phylum Chordata; class Mammalia; order Rodentia; family Sciuridae; genus Spermophilus; species Spermophilus citellus. The sequence continues at coordinate 29,750,247 of NC_138198.1, read as the reverse complement.
TGCTTTCCATATTGGCTGCACCAATTTGCAGTCCCACCAGCAATGTACAAGAGTACCCTTTTCCCCACATCCTCGCCAGCACTTATTGTTGCTTGACTTCATAATGGCTGCCAATCTTACTGGAGTGAGATGGTATCTTAGGGTGGTTTTGATTTGCATTTCTCTGACTGCTAGAGATGGTGAGCATTTTTTCATGTACTTATTGATTGATTGTATGTCCTCCTCTGAGAAGTGTCTGTTCAGATTACTACATAAGGACCATTCCAGAAGTTCCCCACTCCTGCTCTACAGAAGTATCCTATGATGATGTCCTGGTTCCTCCTTATCCCAGCATCCAGCATAATGAGTGGTGACAAAAAACAGTGTTTTATGGCATACACATAAATACATAGCCAGGTGATAAAATATTGACCATTCTTTGCGATATTAATATATATTCCAACCATAGTCTGTTAGAGACTGAAACATAAAAAATTAATCTATTAAGGAAGTTATTGATGATAAAGTGAAATCACAAGTATTTCCTCCCACTGTTTTTGGAATATAAGTTTGTAGTCTTATAACTGGGGAAACTGTCACTTCCTACCTTGTGTGCATGATATGTATCTTCTGTTTTCAAATACCTCAATGATTGAAATAGTTGGATTATATACAGAGACACTTTTATGAAGACTCTTGTAAAAGCCATTTTAAATGGAATGCCAAGTTGAAATTTGATGTATATTTTGGATATTTCATCCACATATTATAATGGATTATTTGTATTCATTATGGATATGTAAAGTTTTATTTATTTAATAGTTAAACAGCAAATATCTTATAACAGTGGAATGATATAAAAAAGAGCATCTTAGGTAATTTAATTTTCTAGGTAACACTGAGATCAGTGGCACAAGGGTCAGGGAAGGTAATACTTAGTGAATAGGTAAGTTTAAGGGACCTGCCTGGCGGAGCTCCCCCATCAATGCTTTCAGAGAAATTGCTACTATTGACTTATTGATGAAATGCTTTGTCTCCCAAAATATGTTTTTTTTAAACTTTACATTTATTTAAAATTTATTGCTTTTACAAATTCACTTTGAGTATTTAATGCTGATTTTTAAAAATTATATTTACTCTCTGATTTGTTTAAATATTCAAATCTATTTGTGAACATTTTTAGGTAGATAATATTTTATCAGAATGATTAGTTTTGGTGAGGCCTATAATAGAGGTTCTATTTATATTTTAAATTATCTGTTGTGATAATGTGTTTTCTTTTATTATAAATGTAAAGTCATGGCTGACTACTTTCTGATGTGTATCTGCAAATTTAATGTGAAGGGTGCATGATTGGCAGTTCAACAAGATTCCTTAATTCTTTGTATTCTTTATTTCTGGACACTGTTACCAAAGGAGAGCCTTTTTTCTCCTGCTTTTATTTTGAGCTATAAGCTGTTTCTTTACTTCTGTAGTTTCCTTAGCAACCCTGTAAGACTTGAAGATTTTCCCTATGAATTGTATTTCTTCATGACAATATAAGTAAGAAAGTACCAGAGAATAAGAGGATTGTTGCTTGGAGAGGCTAGGGCCAGACCTGTCCTGGCCCCTGCTTGTCCCAGCATCCAGCATAGTGAGTGGTGACACAAGCTAGGTGCTACATCAGTATTAATCGAATGGGCCATACTTTTGGAATGAATGGAATTAAGTCAAAAGGACATAAGATGGAAAAGATGGAGTTTTAATAATAGAACAAAATTGTGAATATCCTTCAAAGAAGAATTTCAATCTACAGAAGCCTATTTATATCAAGGCCAGTGTTTTATATTATACACAGAAATACATAGCCAGGTGCTAAAATATTGACCAGTTCTTTACCATTCTAACCATAGTCATAAACGGAGTATATTGAATTGTGCAGTATGGATGTCAACAAAAATAATTTGTGAGGTCCTAAACATAATGGGGTTTTCAGTGAAATAAAAATTGGATGCCAGAATGTCTGGTTGTCGGCCCCTGCCGCTGCCCATACGTTGCAGTGATCGTGGGAGCGGGCGCGGCCTGCCTGGACCCACGCTGGCGGCTCTGTGAACCTCCGCCAACAGCTGCGCACACGTTGCAGCCAGCTTAGGAGCTGGCGCTGCCTGCCTGGGCCCCCGCCCATTGGGCTCTGTGAGTGGTCGTCAGCTGCCGCCAAACGCCCCCTGCCCACACGTTGCAGCGACAGTGGGGACGGGCGCTGCCTGCCTGGGCCCGAGCCCGTCCAGCTCTGTAAACTGACACCAGCCACAGACAGGCGGCCGCTGCCCACATGCTGCAGTGAGTGGGGGAGAGGGCACTGCCTGCCCGGCTCCAGCAGGCCCAGATCTGTGAATCCCCTCTGGAGGTGCAGGGCTCCAGACGACCACATCCAAACTGCCAGCCCAACGCCACAAACGACCCCCGCCGGGCTCGGCAACAGGCCCCGCCCACAGGGCGAACAGCAGGGGTGGAGACCCGCCCAGTCCGGGAGGAAGATCTGCTGCACAGAGATTGAATCCCGACCACTGAGAGGAGGAACTTGGCCCGGTGGCCACAGCGCCATCTACTGGAAGAACAGTTAATCGCACTCTAGGACTGCATTTATAAATATATTTTTTTTCTTGTTATTTTTTTTTTATTTTTTTATTTTTTTTTATTTTTTATTAATTTGTTTTTATTATTATTATTTTTTTTATTGTTGCTGTCTTTTTAAAGGATATTTTTAATCCATTTTATCTTATTTTATTCCATTTTTAAACTTCATCTCTCATTTCTATTATTATTATTTGTCCTTAAATTCTCTTTAATTCTCTATCCTTTTCTCTCTTTCCTTCTTTTCCTCTGTCTTTACATTTCTTTTCAATTTTCTTATTCCCCATTCCTTGAATTCTACCTGCTTACTCTCATTCTCTTTAGTGACCACCTCCCTTCCCTTCTAATACCTTTCATCCCAAGCATCAATTAAATTTATAGGAGTAAACAATAGCTCAACAGTCAAACAGAACAAGAAGCAACATGAGCAGCTTCAAAAGGCAAGGAAGAAAAGGAGTACAAACAATGCAGGATAGCCTAAATATTCAGGGGGATCTAGAGTCATCAGAAAAATGGTCATACAAAGAGCTCAAGGAACACCTTAGACAGATGGAACGGAACCTTAAAGAGGATATGAGACAGCAAATTCAAGCAGCGAAAGAACACATTGAGAATGTACTACATAAACAGATAAAAGAAGAAGTTAAGCATCTGTATCAGGAGATAGAGATTATAAAAAAGAATCAAACGATAATCTTAGAAGTGAAGGAAACTATAAACCAAATTAAAAACTCAAATGAGAGTATCACTAATAGAATGGAGCAAGTAGAAGCCAGAACTTCAGATAATGAAGACAAAATATATCATCTTGAAAAGAGTCTAGCCAACATTGATAGGACGGTTAAAAACCACGAGAGAAACATCCAAGAGATATGGGACAACATAAAAAAACCAAATTTAAGAGTGATCGGGATAGAGGAAGGGATAGAGAGTCAAACCAAGGGAATGAGTAACCTGCTAAAAGAAATAATTACAGAAAACTTTCCAGAAATAAAAAAGGAAACAGATATACAAATTGAAGATGCATACAGGACACCGAGCACACAAAATCACAGTAGACCAATGCCAAGACACATTGTTATGAAGATATCCAATATACAGAACAAAGAGAAAATATTAAAAGCTACAAGAGAAAGGAGACAGATTACATTCAGGGGTAAACAAATAAGATTAACAACGGATTTTTCATCACAGACGCTGAAAGCGAGAAGATCCTGGAACAACATATTTCAAACACTGAAAGACAATGGATGCCAACCAAGAATTCTGTATCCAGCAAAATTAAGCTTCAGGTACGACAACGAAATAAAAATCTTTCATGATAAACAAAAGCTAAAAGAATTTGTAGCCAGAAAACCAGCATTGCAAAGCATCTTGAACAAAACACTACACGAGGAAGAAGTGAATAACAATAACCAAAGCCAACAATGGGAAGTACCTCAATAAGGACAGATGGTGGGGGGAAAGCTAACAATGGAGAAACAAACTAAACTATAAAAAAAAAAAAGAGAGAAATAATCAAACATGGCTGGAAGTACAAAATATACATCAATAGTAACTCTAAATGTTAATGGTTTAAACTCTCCAATAAAGCGACATAGGCTGGTAACATGGATTAAAAAAACAAATCCAACAATATGCTGCCTCCAGGAGACACATCTGACTGGAAAAGACGTACACAGGCTGAAGGTGAAAGGTTGGGAAAAAATATATCACGCACACGGTCCTCGCAAGCAAGCAGGCGTGGCCATCCTCATATCGAATAAAATCGACTTCAAGACTAAATCAATCCAAAGGGATAAGGAAGGACATTATATACTGTTAAAAGGAACCATTCACCAACAAGATATAACAATTATCAATATTTATGCACCAAATAATGGTGCTGCGACGTTCATAAAACAAATTCTCCTCAAGTTCAAGAATCAAATAGACCACAACACAATAATTATGGGTGACTTCAACACACCTCTCTCACCATTGGACAGATCCTCCAAACAAAAGTTGAATAAAGAAACTATAGAACTCAATATCACAATTAATAACCTAGACTTAACTGACATATATAGAATATATCAACCATCTTCTAGTGTATATACGTTTTTCTCAGCAGCACATGGATCCTTCTCAAAAATAGACCATATATTATGCCATAGGGCAACCCTTAGTAAATATAAAGGGGTGGAGATAATACCATGCACTTTATCCGACCATAGTGGAACGAAACTGGTAATTAATGATAAAAGAAGGAAGGGAAAATCCTATATCACATGGAAAATGAACAATATGTTACTTAATGATCAATGGGTTACAGAAGACATAAAGGAGGAAATCAAAAAATTCTTAGAGATAAATGAAAACACAGATACAACATATCGAAATCTATGGGACACAATGAAAGCAGTTTTAAGAGGTAAATTCATCTCCTGGAGGTCATTCCTCAGAAAAAAGAAAAACCAACAAATAAATGAACTCACACTTCATCTCAAAGCCCTAGAAAAGGAAGAACAAAACAACAACAAATGCAGCAAAAGGCAAGAAATATTTAGAATCAGAGCAGAAATCAATGAAATTGAAACAAAAGAAACTATTGAAAAAATTAACAAAACTAAAAGTTGGTTCTTCGAAAAAATAAATAAGATTGATAGACCCTTAGCCATGCTAACGAAGAGAAGAAGAGAGAGAACTCAAATCACTAACATACGGGATGAAAAAGGCAATATCACAACAGATGCTACAGAAATACAGAAGATAATTAGAAATTATTTTGAAAACCTATATTCCTATAAAATTGAGGATAGTGAGGACATCGAGAAATTTCTTAAGACATATGATTTGCCCAAACTGAGTCAGGAGGATACACACAATTTGAACAGACCAATATCAATGGATGAAATTGAAGAAGCCATCAAAAGACTACCAACCAAGAAAAGCCCAGGACCGGATGGGTATACAGCGGAGTTTTACAAAACCTTTAAAGAAGAATTAATACCAATACTTTTCAAGTTATTCCAGGAAATAGAAAAAGAGGGAGCTCTTCCAAACTCATTCTATGAGGCAAACATCACCCTGATTCCGAAACCAGACAAGGACACCTCAAAGAAAGAAAACTACAGACCAATATCTCTGATGAACCTAGATGCAAAAATCCTCAATAAAATAATGGCAAATCGGATACAAAGACACATTAAAAAAATTGTGCACCATGATCAAGTAGGATTCATCCCTGGGATGCAAGGATGGTTCAATATACGGAAATCAATAAATGTTATCCACCATATAAATAGACTTAAAGATAAGAACCATATGATCATCTCAATAGATGCAGAAAAAGCATTTGACAAAGTACAGCATCCCTTTATGTTCAAAACATTAGAAAAAATAGGGATAACGGGAACTTACCTCAACATTGTTAAAGCTATCTATGCTAAGCCTCAGGCTAGCATCATTCTGAATGGAGAAAAATTGAAGGCATTCCCTCTAAAATCTGGAACAAGACAAGGATGCCCGCTCTCACCACTTCTGTTCAACATAGTTCTAGAAACACTGGCCAGAGCAATTAGACAGACGAAAGAAATTAAAGGCATAAAAATTGGAAAAGAAGAACTTAAATTATCACTATTTGCAGATGACATGATTCTATACCTAGAAGACCCAAAAGGGTCTACAAAAAAACTACTAGAACTAATAAAGGAATTCAGCAAAGTGGCAGGATATAAAATCAACACACATAAATCAAAGGCATTTCTGTATATCAGCGACAAAACGTCTGAAACGGAAATGAGGAAAAACACCCCATTCACAATATCCTCAAAAAAAATAAAATACTTGGGAATCAACCTAACAAAAGAGGTGAAAGACCTATACAATGAAAACTACAGAACCCTAAAGAAAGAAATAGAAGAGGATCTTAGAAGATGGAAAAATATACCCTGTTCATGGATAGGCAGAACTAACATCATCAAAATGGCGATATTACCAAAAGTTCTCTATAGGTTTAATGCAATGCCAATCAAAATCCCAATGGCACTTCTTGTAGAAATAGATAAAGCAATCACGAAATTCATATGGAAAAATAAAAGACCCAGAATAGCAAAAGCAATACTAAGCAGGAAGAGTGAATCAGGCGGTATTGCAATACCAGACTTCAAACTATATTACAGAGCAATAGTAACAAAAACAGCATGGTACTGGTACCAAAACCGGCGGGTGGACCAATGGTACAGAATAGAGGACACAGAGACTAACCCACAAAGTTACAACTACCTTATATTTGATAAAGGGGCTAAAAGCAAGCAATGGAGGAAGGATAGCATCTTCAACAAATGGTGTTGGGAAAACTGGAAATTCATATGCAACAAAATGAAACTAAACCCTCTCCTCTCACCATGTACAAAAGTTAACTCAAAATGGATCAAAGACCTTGATATCAAAACAGAGACTCTGCGTCTGATAGAAGAAAAAGTTGGCTCCGATCTACATATTGTAGGGTCAGGCCCCAAATTCCTTAATAGGACACCCATAGCACAAGAGTTAATAACAAGAATCAACAAATGGGACTTACTTAAACTAAAAAGTTTTTTCTCAGCAAGAGAAACAATAAGAGAGGTAAATAGGGAGCCTACATCCTGGGAACAAATTTTTACTCCTCACACTTCAGATAGAGCCCTAATATCCAGAGTATACAAAGAACTCAAAAAATTAGACAACAAGATAACAAATAACCCAATCAACAAATGGGCCAAGGACCTGAACAGACACTTCTCAGAGGAGGACATACAATCAATCAATAAGTACATGAAAAAATGCTCACCATCGCTAGCAGTCAGAGAAATGCAAATCAAAACCACCCTAAGATACCATCTCACTCCAGTAAGATTGGCAGCCATTATGAAGTCAAACAACAACAAATGCTGGAGAGGATGTGGGGAAAAGGGTACTCTTGTACATTGCTGGTGGGACTGCAAATTGGTTCGGCCACTTTGGAAAGCAGTATGGAGATTCCTGGGAAAGCTGGGAATGGAACCACCATTTGACCCTGCTATTGCCCTTCTCGGTCTATTCCCTGAAGACCTAAAAGGAGCGTACTACAGGGATACTGCCACATCAATGTTCATAGCAGCACAATTCACAATAGCTAGACTGTGGAAACAACCCAGATGCCCTTCAATGGATGAATGGATTAAAAAAATGTGGCATCTATACACCATGGAGTATTACGCAGCACTAAAAAATGACAAAATCATGGAATTTGCAGGGAAATGGATGGCACTAGAGCAGATTATGCTTAGCGAAGCTAGCCAATCCCTAAAAAACAAATACAAAATGACTTCTTTGATATAATGAGAGCAATTAAGATTAGAGAAGGGAGGAAGAGCAGGAAGAAAAGACTAGCAATAAACAGAGACATGAAGGGGGAGGGAAAGGGAAAGAAAATGGGAATTACATGGAAATGGAGGGAGAGCCGCATTGTTATACAAAAATACATATAAGAGGCTGTGAGGGGAATGGGAAAATAAATAAGGAGAGAAATAAATTACAGTGGATGGGGTAGATAGAGAGGATGGGAGGGGAGGGGAGGGGAGGGGGGATAGTATAGGATAGGAAAGGTAGCAGAATACAACAGTTACTAATATGGCATTTTGTAAAAATGGGGATATGTAACTGATATGAGTTTGAAATCTGCGTTGGGGGTAAAAATGGGAGCTCATAACTCACTCAAAGCTTATGTAAGAAATATGCTATGTCAAGAGCTTTGTAATGTTTTGAACAACCAATAAAAAAAAAAAAAAAAGGAAACTGAGAAAATAAAACTGTTTCATATCCAAATTCAGAATACATAATAATGTGGAAATTCTCATCATCAAGTCATTTTTGTTTAGGGATATATATTATACTTTCATTATGAGCAATGTCTTGGGGAAATAATGTATTGAATCATTGAACAGATTTGCGATTTTTGGTAATATCATCTCAAATGATTTTATGTTTTCCTGATTTTAGTGATTCTGTAAAACTAATAAAAACAGTGGTCATTTTGCCAAAAAAAAAAAAAAAAAAAAAAGAATGTCGGGTTGTGAGCTGATTCTTATCACTGCCACCTCTGAACAGTTAGCACCAGCCCAGTAACCATCATAGGATACTTCTGTAGAGTCAGAGTGAGGAACTTCTGGAAAGGGCTAGATGCTCAGTATTTCAGGCCATGCAGGCCATGTGTGCTCTCTGCTGCATTTTTTTTGTTGTTGTTCTTGATTTTATGTTTAACAACCCTTTACAAATTAGCTCAGGGGTCTGTACAGTAATGGACTTGAGAGTTATGCAAATAATTAGAGATAAAGAGTAAGAGATCCTAATATTCTCGACTTCAAAAAGCAGTTCCTGAATTTTGTCTATCATTTTTAAACCCCTAAAGTTGAGGTTAAGTTTATATCCTTGAAGATTTTAAACTATTAGGGCTGTTATACTCACTTAGCTATAGATCTATATTCTAATTTGGTCATTCAATAAGCTTTTAAAAATCTGTCAATGTACGTTTTGGATTTTTCTTATAACATATATTTTGGTGATTAATATATGGTTAACTATTCTAGACAAAGTGTTAGAAAATAACCCAAAGCATTAGGACAAAAGGGTTTTAAGGCCATTATTTTGTGTCATGGTTACCCAGTAAAATTTTTACTAGTCCATTTTGCCTGAGAAGAATCTCCAAGAAATATAATTTAGGTGGTTTAAAGCTGTGGATCTCAAAGTATGGTCACCAGCTCAAGCGCATGGACACCAGGAGGGAATTTGTTTGAAATGCAGATTCTCAGATTCTACCTCAGACCTGTTCACTCAGAAACTCAGGGCTATGTCTCAGCAATCTGTGTGCAGCAAACACTCCAGAAGATTCTGATGCTTTAATAATTTAACTACTGCAAAACCATTGTGGCAACAGGGAGGGTGAGGGTAAAATCTTTTTGACCAAAATAATCTTGGCAAAATCATGTGCAGAACAAAATTTCCTTGTTGGCTAACTGCAAAAGCAAGCCTTAGTTCTTTTTAATGCTGTCAGTGACATACATAGGAATATGTACTACTAAAATGTGAAATCATTTCAATTCTTCATTATCAGGGTTTCATTATTTCATTGCCATCTGATAAGCTTGAGAACTTCATTTGAACTTAACTAGTTATATTCTTACCAGGCATGTTCGTTTAATTATAAAATGAAGAGTAATTATTTAGTTTACATGATTTTTAGACAATGTAGTGTTTATATATTACACACTATACATGTGAATTGAACTTCCGAATTTTAAAAAGGAAGCTACACATAATAAAAATATTTTAGTCTGAATGAAATGTATGTCCATGTGTACACTGGCCACAACTTTCTGTGAAAGTAAATAACTAACATTGGTTTGAAAGACACCAAGGTCTTTTATTATTTGCTTTGTCTTCATTTAGTACACATGTATTTTTTTAAAAGACAGTTATGTATGAAAAATGCAAGAGGAGATTTTTTCTAGGCAATATGAACTCCTTTTTAAAACAATGGTTTACAAAACATTTGCTATTAAGCAACAAAGAAGAGTGAAATGCATAAGAAATGAGAGGCAAGAGATAAGCTTTATGACTGCTTGGATCTTAACCTTCAAAGAGTTCCCAGGACATGGAGCAGGAAAGGAAAACTGAGGAAGAGACCAGCGACTTCCTGAGTTGAAAATAGCATGAAGAGTCTGTTAGAATGAGACAGCTAGAACTCCCAGGGAAAGAATAGGAGAGGAGAAAGATGGACTGCAAGAGAGCACAGGTGGTTTGCAACAGAGTCCTAAAGCAATGAATGAGCTGTATATTGATAGAATGCACCCTTAAGGAAATCCAGCAAGACTAAGGAAAGAAGCTTCTGGAAGGACTAGCTAGAAGTAGCATTTCCCATGCACACAAGTTGGTCATGGTGACCATGTGATCATCCAGAATGAAGACCACACAGCTCACTAGTTTGGGATCAAGTACTTAGAGGATCTAACCTCAGTGGTGGGGAGGAATTGGCCCCAGATTAAACACTGCTCTGGTGAGGCTAAGACCTTGATGCATTGACTTGCTGTAGTGCAATGTGTCTTTGAATGAAGGAAAAGAATACAAGGATGCAAAAATATCTAGCATTCAACAAGGTAAAAGTCACAATGTCCAATAGCCAATTGAAGACAGGTGGAAGCTGGAAAACATGGCCCTCATGAGGAAAAATTACCAATCAAAATGTACACACAACTGAAAAATGTAATTGCCAGAGATACATGAAAGTTACTTAAAAGAGTGAAAGCCTCAAGATCTGAAATGAAAGATAAACTGAATAGATTCAAGGGAAATTAAACTCTCAAGAAGAATCATGAACCTGAAGACATCAATAGAAAAATCCAAATTGAAATGAAGAGAAAAAAAAGAATTTTTAAAAAATGAGCTGGGCCTGGTGGCACACACCTGTTATCCCAGCAGCTCTGGAAGTTGAAACAGGAAAATCACGAGTTCAAAGCCAGCCTTAGTGATGGTGAGGTGTTAAGCAACTCAGTAGGTCCTGTCTGTAAATAAAATACAAAATAGGGTTGGGGATGTGGCTCAGTGGTAAAGTGCCCCTGAGATCAATCCCAAAAAAAAAAAAAAAATGAACAAAGTATCAGTAAAATGCAACTAATAAAATCCAAATACCTAATGTGTGGTAATTGATTCCCTTAAGGAATAATAGAGAGGGGGTCAGTTAAAAAAATCTGAAGAAACAATGGCTGAAACTTTTCAAATTTATTGAAAATTATGAACCCACAGATCCAAGTGACCCAATGAGACACAAACACAAGAAACAGAAGAAAATAAAAGGAGTAGCACATAAGCAAATTACTCAAAATCCTTTTTAAAAGCTAGGGGGAAAAAAAGACATCTTACAGTCAGAGCAACATCAATACAGATGGTTACAGATTGCTAGATTGCTAGAATGCTAGAAATGAATGCTATCAAAATCTGTGCTGGTTGAAAATAACTTGCACAAATGAAGGCAAAAATAAGGACTTTCAAACATAAAAATGCTGAAAGAGTTCCTTGCCAGTAGATCAACACTATAAAAAATGTTAAAAAGAAATAATTGAGGTAGAAGAAAAATGATTCAGAGAAATATGGGTCTATACAAAAGAATACAGAACATGAAAATTTTTACATAAGTGTGTGTGTGCATTTACATGTATGTACTCAATTTTTTCCAAGATAGGTACATTTTTAAAATATAGATGAAGTGGTATAGGTTTATACCCATCAAATTCTCTTTCTCCAAAAGCAATGATAAAACTGGAGGTGAGGATGGTCAAAAATAGTAACTAAAGGAATCTGGAAACTGACCAAAGACATACAATAAATTGAGAAGCATTTGCTCAAGAAAATCTATTGAATCTCAGTAATGACAGTGGGAGCCTATATGATTATAGCCAGAGGCTGCCTCTACCTCTTCTTGGCACTAATCCTCTACTTGGGATGGGGAGTAGAGCACATGGAAAAATCCAATATCTCAGTTAGCCTGAGATTTCAACACCTGTTGGGCAGTAACAACTGACTGGTTGAGCAGCCAGCAGCTGAATAGAAAGGAACCATATTCGTAATCGAAGTCAGGGAATACATCTCTGAAGAAGTGACATTTAAGCAGAGACCTGAATGGTAGGATATAGAGATGAAAAAATTGAGAAGCAGCAGTCTAAGCAGATAAACTGGATGTTAAGACTCCATGAGTGAGGAGTATGCTTGGCAGAGGCATCAAAAGAAGCCATGGTGGGGAGGGAGCAAGATGTGGGGATTGCAGGAGGTGAGACTAGAAAAGTATGCAGGGGCATGGTCTTTCAGCATCTTCTGAGTCCTTCTGAGAAGTGTGTATACTATCTTAGGAGCAATGGAGGTGAAAGATTGTAAACACATAATCAGTTACATCAGATGTGCATTTTTAAAAATACCTTTAGCTGCAATGTAACATAAATATAATATACTAATGGGTAGAGACAGGGAAACTAAAATTGGAAAGCAATTGCAATAATCCAGGAGAGTCTAGAAGTGCGGTAAGCTCGAGAGAAGTGAAATGATTTAGGGGATAATTTGGACATACAATTATGTGCAGATACAGAGATTTGTCAAGAGTGATTCCCATACTTATAGCATAAGTTCCTGATGAATGATAGAATCATTAACAGACATAATGAATACCAGAGGAAGAGTGTTTTAGGGCTAGGTGTGAGTCAGTTCAAGAAAGCAATCTGGGACTCAGTAAGTTTTAAGTACTTGTAAGGCAACTAATTCACTAGCCAAAGATCACCTGTTTTCTCAATAATTGGACCTATTGTTTAACTCTGAGATCTAGAGATTATTACAGACTACAAATTCTGGTAGTAATTAGTGATATTTAAAAATTGCTAAAAATGATTATGCATTTAAAAATTAATTTAGTTGCCATCATATATCCAACTTTGTCTGTTCCACTGTAATTTATTAAATATGTATTGATATATTTTTTCAACATTTACTTTCAGCACAATCCTTAGTTACACTCTTTTTAGATCTAATAGTTTGCTAACAAGTTTAATCTGGGAGGCAATTAAAAATGCATCATTTGGAATTGTGCAATAAATGTGATAGAAATTAGAAAGATTAAAATAGCATTAAAATATGGCCTTTTACACCCAAAAATATGATAGGCTGTTTTGTCTCATATGATTTTAGGGTAAGTATTAGTACTTTTCTACTTAATATCAAATAAAAACCTTAAGGTTATATGATTATAGCTCAGAATAGTTAATCTTTTTTATTCCTAGAGCAAGATATGTCTTCTATCTACACTGTGACACAAAGTGAGAATCAGAAGCCTGTTCCCATGTTCAGCCTGACTCTGTGAATCCACATTTATCCTCTCCTGCACAGGCTCCTTAGCAGTTGGAGGGCAAAAATCAAGCCTTATGGATCTTCCTTAGAATGGTAACTTGCACAGAGTAAATAGTCTGTAAATAGATACCATACTGAATAGAATTAATACTTCTTCTAACTTAATTTGAGTATTTTGTATGTTTTTCAGAACAGGCTTGGACAATCTAGACCAGCATTCTCTAAAGACTAGAGATCATTATTAGCTGCAAAATTTTTCTTCATCAATGAAGGGAACTACTTCCATTCTCATCTCATGTTGTTATATTCCTATTAATGTATTTTCAAAACTCAAGTCTACCCAGAGTCGGGGCCAGTACTGGAAAGAAGGAGGTTCTATATGTACCCTCTTCTCTCAAAATTCTCTTCACATTTTTCAAAATACACATTCCTTATTTTTTTTGGAATAACAATAACTGGCTTACAAATATTGACATATAGGGACACTGTTAAATAAAGTCTAATTTTTCACTGTCAGAGTCAATACTTAAAAATAAAAAACAGTCAGTTACACATTTCACTCCATTCATTTTATTATTGTGTGTGTATATGTATGTATGTGTGTGTGTGTACTGGAGATGGAACCCAGGGGCACTTAATCACTGAGCCACATCCCTAGCCCTCTTTATATTTTATTTTGAGACAGGGCCTCACTAAGTTGCTGAGGCTGGCTTTGAACTTGCAATCCTCCTGCCTCAGCCTCCTAAGCTGCTGGGATTGTAGGGATTCATTTTATTCTTAATGCCTGACTTGAAATAAGGAGGAAGTACCAATACGTGAATGACAAACTCATAAATCCCAGAGCACTCACCACCTCTGCATCTATCAATTCCACATTCCCAGCAATTCACTCAACTTTCTGCTTTCTTCCTTGCTGGCCTTATTCAAAGAATAGGCACATTAATAAACATAAAAGTACGATAAAACAATGGAGCCAGTTCAATACAACCTGATAGGAAAAGAACATATTGCTACAAGGTCACTAGAAAATGACACTGTACAGGAACCCCAAAAGTCAAAGAATAAGGCAGAACAGAAGGGCAGAATAGATCCAAAAGATGATCAACCTTGCTAAAGACCTGGGAGAGTAGGACTTCAAAGCCCAGCATCACAGAGGATATGGATTTAGAGTTCTCAGATCATATGTTAATGTTATTAAAACCTTATGAAAGTGGATAACAAATGAAAGAGAGAACTTTTAAGAGTGAAATACAAGGGTGGGGACAAGTCTGCAGAGAATGCTGAAATTAGACAGATGGTGCTGCCAGGGAGGGGACTCTAAGAACAGCACTGCCACCCCTCCACCACCTCATCCTTGGTTTTAAAATGGTAAAAGGGCCTTTTAGGTAGGGAAAGCATATGTCAAGCCAGGAAACCCTGAAAACATATAATGTTTAAAGGAATAATGAATAGCATTGCAAGTGGAATTTAAAGAAATGAAACTGAAAAGAGAATTTGCATCTAAGAGTCATTATGTGCCAAGAAAAGCAATTTGGATGTTATTTGCAATACAAAAAGCAGTGGAAATAAAAATTGAAAAGAAAATAACTATCACTTTTGGTTATAAACTGTATGGTATTAAATTATTGTCAAAATAAGAATGCAAAGTTCTATGTTTGAGTAATTATTCTTACTACTAATAAAAACAAGACAAGGAAAAACCACTACTAACCCAGGATGTACTGTGGCTGTTTTACAAACTGTAGTGATTGTTCACCTGTATTTTTTATAGTAGGAGCTTTTTGTGGTGAACAGTTCCTTCTGCTGATCTCAGGGGTGCACACAGGTGCCATGATAGCTGCAGTCTTTCCTGGGATAAGGCTCACAACTTTGGTCTTTCTGCTATGAATGTTTAATACAAGAGACTAGAGTAAGACCTCCTCTTGAAGACCATCAAGGTAATGGTAAATCCCCATCAAAAAGCATGTTATGCTTTCAAATCAGTTAACCTGAATCCATTTCCAAACTAATGGGAGAAGGAAGTGGCCACTTTCATGGAAGCGTCTCAGACACTTCAGCAGGGAGTACCTTGGTAAGTCCAGGAGACACTGGAAGGAAGGAAATGACAATGGCAAGAAGGAAAAGACCTGGACAGTAACACAACAGAATCTGCATTAAATGCTTCCAGAAAATATGGAAAGCAATGGAAGAGTTAGAAAACCAAATGGAAAGAGGAACCTGTATGTAATGCTACCAGGAAGCAGAAATGAAGCCAAGACTAACACAGTGATTCACCCTGGGAAGGAGCTCTTTGGATGAGCCTCATCTTCTGAAATCACTTATTGTGTGTGAGGTTCCCAAAGTGGAGAGGATAGTGTTCTATAACTCCCTCTGTATCACAATGCCATTGCCCCCTGCACTAAAAGAACCCCTAAATTCCTGCTCCCATGCTTCGTGTTGCCATGAGCACTGACTATACTTTGCATCTGGAATGTTATACCAAGGCCCATATGTTAAAGTCTTTGTCCCCAGCTTGGCACTTTTGGGAAGTGGTAGGACCTTTGAGAGATGGGGCTTAGTAAGTAGGAAGAAGTTAGTCCATTTGGGATGTGCCCTTGAAAGGGGATATTGCAACCTCAGGGCTCTCCTTTCTCTCTTTGCTTCCCAGCCACCATGAGGTAAATAGCCTTGTGCCACCACACACTCCTTGACATTATGCAGTGTGCTGCAACAGTCCCAAAGCAATGGGGGCCAAGTGACCATGGACTAAATCTCTGAACCTGTGAGCCAGAAAAAGATTTCTTCTTCTCAGTTTGATTATTTCAGGTCTTTTGTCACAGTAATGGAAAGCTGACTAATACCAGCACCCTCCACAGTGCCGATCTCACTATCCATGAATATTCCTTCACTTTTTTATGTAATTTTATAACTTCTTGTTAGACAAAGCAAATAAAGAATTTTAGAATCATCTCTCACACCCTGCACTAGGCATAGTTCTCTCAAGAAGTCAGTGTCCAATAAATTTTTATATGATAAAGGGATAAAGAAACAACTACATGTATAGTATAGCAATGATGAGAATCAAATTTGGAAGAAAAGATGTGAATCTGTTCTTAAATGTAGATCCAATATGTAATAGTTTGGGCATGGGGTGTGGAAGGCCAACCTGACAGAAAACCAAGTCACTTGCTTAGTCCCCAGTTTTCTAGACAATATTTTGTTAATTTTTTCCTTTTGTGTTAATTTAAGAAATATCAAAATTGCAACGATATGATTAACTCACACCTCTGTTTCACTGAATGCTTGTAGTCTGTGCTTTCCTTGGCTGCATATTTCACTACTTTTATCATCAGTTGAGAAAAGAGGGAAAATGTAATACCCAAATGACATTTCCAAGCTAAAATTAAATTAAGTTGCAGGCACTGTACAAAACAAGGTTCCACTGGGATGCAAACAAAAAAGTGGAAGGAAAACAGAGTCATCCTAGAGTATGGGGAAAACAGGACAATTGCACCTAGCAGTCACCATGTATCCCATACTAAGGGCCATCTCAGCATCAGAAACAGCACCATCAGTCACAGTAAATTACTGTTGTTGATTTGAACATCATTACTTTTTTTAAAGTGCTGACTCTGAAGCAATTATCTGGCTAACCTCTGAAAATCTAAAGGTAAATAAAGCTCCATTCAAGTCCTCCTTTGGAAGCCAGGTTCCTTATGGAAGCTTTTTGTTTAAAAAAAAAAAAAAAAAAAAAATTCTACTCCAACAGCAGTGTAAGGCATGAAGAGTTGCTTCCAGTTTCAGTGTAGCTTTTACAATATGTCACTCTGATGCTGATTTCAGGCAGGGATAAGAATACTTACTATATGCACATCCATACACTTCAATCCGCATGCCAAT
This sequence comes from Spermophilus citellus, assembly GCF_964194105.1. Classification (NCBI taxonomy): domain Eukaryota; kingdom Metazoa; phylum Chordata; class Mammalia; order Rodentia; family Sciuridae; genus Spermophilus; species Spermophilus citellus. The sequence goes on along the minus strand of NC_138198.1, from coordinate 29,732,889 downwards.
CCTGCCCTTGGAGTTCCAGGCTAAAGGCAGGAAACGCAAGAACCTGGCTTCCAAGGGAGGCTGAAGTCTGTAATGCACCACGCTGTCTGAGTTTGTGTTTCCTGGAAAGCCCTGGGAGAAAACAGAAAAAAAGGGATAAAATATCTGTGAGATGCTGTCTCCTCATCAATGATCAATGCCTTGTTCACTTTGTTAATATGCAAAACGTGCTAGTGTTTAAGCAGATATGATCTCCTCTTCCTAGACCTTGTATTAATAACCATTGCCCAAGGTTCCTTATTTCCAGGATTGTTTAAATTTCACAAGCACCATTAAACCAGCTATATACATACTACTGTCAAAGGGTTGCTTTTAGAAAGTAGTTCACCCCCTAATCCCTTTTACTAATCTTCAAGTATAGCAACAGAAACACAGGAAGCCACATTCCCTGGCCCTGGAATAATAAAAATCTAGGGCCAATGTGGATATAGAAAACAGGGTCTTAAAAGCCTCTGGTTTGATCTGTTCTTATCATCCATGTTGTTTGAAGAACTGCATCATTAGAATATTGTTGAAATAAAGCATTTCTAAAACTCAATATTAAGTTGCAGGCTTTTACTGCTTAGTTTTACCTCCTGCTGGAAATATTAAACCAAGAAAGAAGACAGGTTTCCCTTACTCAGCAGAATGTGAATAGCTCAGGTTTCTCAGTACTACTCCCTTCCCAATCAGAAGGAACATTTTATCAGATATTTGGAAATATAATGTTTGCTTGCAAAGAGGTTGTAAATAAAGAAAAAGCCAGAAAAAAATATTTCCAGTGGCATCAAAACTGTATATTTAAAATAATGTATTTGTATTAAAAACAATACTAGATATGTTACAAATATAAGTGCATGTAGCTTAATATATGGCCATAAATACATTTTCTGGAAAATAATGAATTAAGTCCCCATATTTGAAAAGTTATGCAAAAGAATAAAATAAGTGTATTTAGCATTATGGAATAAAATGCCTTAATGAGTGTTTAATAGTGTGTGCACATCTTATGGGCAACTTAAAGAAACTGTTTGCTCAGAATTAAACGAAGCATTGAACTGTATGTCCATACAATTTTGAGGGCATTTTAACAATTCAGACAATAGCATTTTCCCATTAGCTTCCTCTATGTACTGAATATAGTAACATGTAAAATAGGATATTTTGACAAAATTTAGAAAACTCTCTCATTGAGAAATGCCACTGACCGTAAGTATCATGATTTTGCATTTAGGTTAGTATTAAAATAGTCTAAATGTATGAAATTTATTTTACTTATCACCTGGATCAGTCTGGGGTGGGTTTGGAGAATGTCTATGATCAGCGAGGCCCTTCTCAGGGCCCTGATCCATTATACTCATATCCCCAGCACCTCACAAGGTACATATATACTGATAGTGCCATGAATGGCATGAATTTATCACCACTGATTACATCTGTCTTATTTCCCAGGTGATTTAAATTCTATCCATGACCAGTTCAGTTCAAGCAAATGGAAGGCATTCAATGGCTTTGCTGCAGGAGAGATGTTCCTTGACTTACAATGGGGCTATACTCCCAATGAATCCACTGTACATTGAAAAAATGGCGACCCCAAAAGGCATTTAATACATCTAACCTAAAAAACAGTATATCAATTCAGGATACTAACAAGTGAGTGTCTATTTGTTCCCCATGAGATGCACGAATGACTGAACTGCATCTCACTGCCATTGCCCAGCACTGTGAAGAGTATTGGATCAATATAATATTCTGGGGGGAAAATCAAAGTTCAAAATTCAAAGTACAGTTTTTACTGAATGCACACAGCTTTTGAACCATTATAAAGTTGAAAGTCCTAAGTGGAACTGTTATAAAGTCAGGGAACATCTGCATCAGAAATTCTTCAAATTCAATCATATGTGCTGGACTGAAAAGAGGAAAAGAACCATGGTACGTGCTTCTTACCAACAATGACCATTCTTTTTTCTTTTCTTTTGGTACTGGGATTAAACCCAGGGGCCCTTAACCACTGAGCCACATTCCCAGTCCTTTTTTTTGTTTTTTTTGAATTTTGAGACAGAGTATCACTAAATTGCTGAGGCTGGGTTTGAACTTGTGATCGTCCTGCCTGAATCTCCTCCCAAGCTGCTTGGAAGACGGGCATACGCTATGGCGCCCAGCAACACTCACCATTTTAAAGAGTCCTTGCCTAACAGATACTTGTGCATTGACTCAAAGTCAGGGCTAACAGGGCCATTTCTAGTCTTAGTCATTCTCTCTGGTGCAGGTTCCTTGTCCTCCTTATAGACCAAGCTGAATCAAAGCGACTTTATACAAATTCATCTCTAGGTGTGCCATTCTCAAGGATTCAAGGTCCTTTCTTATTTTGGGGCACTACAAAAGCCAGCCAGTGAATCACCATTTCTTAACTAAGTAATAAAGGGCCTTTGTCAGTCTGAGTCTAAATCATTTCATGTGTTCACATGTGTTCCCTCCTCAAGAGCAGGGCTGCCTGAGCTTCAGAATGTATGTTCTGTCCATTTCAGCACAGGTCCCTTATTCTGGTGTGTTGGCAGAAGAAACAGGGGCACTGAACCAGATCATCTCATCATAAAGCTCCACGGTAGAAAAAGAAAAGAAGATAAGAAATCAGGCCCTAAAGAGAAGGCCCATGCTCCCTGTGCAGAGCAACACAACATCACTGGCTTGAGTTGGCACAAAAGGCCACATGTCAGGCTAGCTCCTGGCTGATTCTAGGAACTTGGATTTGGGGAGGTCTCTTGCCAAACCCAGAACTGATGAGAGTGATGGCCTGTTACCTAAACCACCAGGATAAACAATGTGGATTTTGTTGAGCAGCTGCTTTGTTTCTGGGAATGCTGAGTTTCATATTTGCTACACAGAGTTGCTACACGACTGGCCTTTTCATAAAAACCGTGGTATCCCAGGCTGATTGTCAACATTTCATGTGTGTCCTCACAAGTCACTGCTAGAGGATCTGAGCATTTCCTGTGCAGCTCCACTGGGGAAGAATCTGGGGAGCTAGTGTCTGGTTTTCTCCAGATCTTGCACCTAGCTGATCAGGGACTGTACCCTACAGTTGTAAAACTCATGTGCTGCATTCTGTGAGTCTCTTGGTGAATCACTGAACCCAGAGGTGGTCTTGGAAACCCGTGACAAAGGACAAATCAAGTGCAACTTGCAGAGGCAAAGACTCAAAACTGAAGGAGCCTAGGACAAGCTCTACCTCGATGAGAACCATACTCAGCTAGCTCTGCATCACTGCCCTTCCTTCCACCTTTCTTACTCAAAGGATTCTTTCCCTGCACTTCCACACTTTGTGTAATAATCACAGGGCAGAGGAAGGCTCTTGGCATGCTTGTACCTCCAGAGAACTAGGGCAGCTCTATATCTTTCTCAACATGTTGCTCATTTGGCTAGTTCATTGCTTCTGAGAATGACATCATTATTGTGCTTACAATAAAGTATTCAAATAAATAAATGCACTGACGTTTTTATTAACTGTAAGATTTTGGTAGACTAGTTTAGGCAAAGTATGGTAGGACTAATCCTTAGATTTACACACACTACAGTGTGTTTATAAGGGGAACATACTATCACCAAGTTTGGTACCTTTCATTAAAAAAAAAAATAAAGGAGGAGGAGAAGGAGAAGGAGGAGGAGGAGGAAGTTGTTGTTGTTGTTGTCATTTCTGAGTGGTGGTTCCAGTTCTGCATTCAAAGAAAGTTCATTGAAAAAACATTTAGCCTGGGGCTGGGATTGTAGTTCAGTGGTAGAGTGCTTGCCTAGCATGTGTGAGGCACTGGGTTTGATTCTCAGCACCATATATAAATAAATACAATAAAGGTCCATCTACTACTAATATACATATATTAGTAGTAATATAGCAATATATACATATTAGTATATACATATACATTTATATATAGTATATATGTATATACACTATATATATATTACACACACAAATCAAAACACATAAATGTTTGTGTATATACACACAGAAATATTTAAAAGGGATAGTAGGAGATAGGAAAGGTAGCAGAATACAACAATTACTAATAGGGCATTATGTAAAATTGTGGATGTGTAACCGACGTGATTCTGCAATCTGCATTTGGGGTAAAATTGGGAGTTCATAACCCACTTGAATCTAATGTATGAAATATGATATGTCAAGAGCTTTGTAATGTTGTGAACAACCAATAAAAAAAATAAAATTAAAAAAAATGTTAAAATAAAATTACTATTTTTTAAATTCTGTATCTTAAGTTAATCTGGTTGTTTTACTGATCAAATAAAGATGGCTTTTTTCTTGGCACTTTAAATTTGAGTTGTCACCTAGTTACTATAGGCTTAAACAGATAAACAAAGGATTGCAAAGGAAGAGCCTGGAGGTCATTTAGACAAATAAACCGGGGACAGAGAAACAAATAAAGCATAATCTCACTCATAGGTGAAATCTTAAAAAGTTGATCTCTTAGAAGTTAAGAATAGAATAATGATTACCTGAGCCAGGAAGAGTAGGGCTAGAGGTGAGCATGGTTGCTCATGAATACAAAGTCAAATTTAGATGAAAACAATAAACTCTGGTGTTCTATTGAAAGATAGGGTGACTATGGTGAAAATAATATAGATTTCAACATAGCCAGAAGAGGGGATTTTGAATGGTTTACCAGAAAGACATGATAAATGTTGGAAATAATGGATATGTCAATTACCTTGTTTTTGTTGTTGTTATTGTTGTTGTTGTTGTTGTTTTATATTTTTTGGTACTAGCGATTTAACCCAGGGGAGTTTAAACACTGAGCCAGGATTTTGAGACCAGGATTACAAAAAGAGCCTGAAGGTCGCTAAATTGCTTAGGGCCTCAGTAAATTGCTAAAGCTGGCTTTGATTTGCTATTCTTCTGCCTCAGCCTCCCAAACTGCTGGGATTGTAGGCCTGTGCTACCATGCCCAGCAATTACCTTGTTTTGATCTTCACAGTGTATATACATGAATGGAAATATCACACTCTGCCTCACAAATATGTACAATTATCGTGTGTCAATTAAAAATGAAATAAAACTTATCTTTAAAAAGCTATTATGCCAGTTCAAGAAACAAAGAGAAAGTAAGAAAAGAGGGACGGAGAGAAGAAGGAAGGAAGGAAAGAGAGAGGGAAGGAGGGAGGATGGGGAGAAGGAAGGAAAAAAAGGAAGGATTATACAGATTAACAAAATCCACTTTATAACTCCTGGGCAAATCACAATGTTTGAAGTCATAGGAAAATGACCAGTCTGTCTCTAAATGTCCCTTTGCTTCTGCCCTATAGTATCTGAGGGGCTATCAAGATGTTAAAATCTTCATTTACTTGAGTCTTGAAAGCTTTTCAATCTTTAGAAGTCTTTAGCAGAAATGTGGTTAGGGTCTTAAATCCATATACCCTTCCACAGGTATTCACATAGTGACCATCCTGGGCAGGTAACTGAAAGCTCAGTCCTTGTCCCCAATGCCAATTAAATAATGAGAACATAGTTTTGAGAAAAAGGAAAAAAGTTGTTTTATTGCTTTGCTAGCAAAGGAGAAACACAGGGGACTCTAATCCCTGAGGCTGTGATTCTACCCATCAGGGAAAACAGAGGACTTTCAAAGGAGCTATTCAAAGGCTAACATTCCAGGTGTGCCCTGACAGAGGGTCCCAGGGAAAGGTGAGGTACATTTGGATTCACTTGTTAATTTGGGAGATATTTACTTCCTAGATTCCTAGGCAGACATCTCCTTCCTGTGGAACACAGATAACTGAAGGCAATCTTGTTTCTGGCCACCCAGGTTAGGGAGGGGGAGAGGGAGAAGAGGAAAAGAACATGTCTTTTTAAAAATAAGCCTCAGAGCATATATTCAGAGCTTATATTCAAAAGGTGAAGTGGCCCACTATTACAAGTGGGCTGCAGGGCCAGGATAGGCATGGCAGGTGCAGCTGCTTTCCTAGTGGAGCTTCCATTCCAGCATCCTTTATTCCTATCTGAGACCAATGCATCACACTCCATGCATCAGAAAACAGTGCTCATATCTAAGAAGATGAAATGACAAAGGGATTTCTGTGCCCTCATCCTATTTTGCCTCAGGCTGATTCTGTGGACAGAACGTAAACCATTGGGAAAGACCGTGCAGGGGTAAATGCTTCTATACCAAGTCTTTCTAAGGTGGTGTTATGGTCTTACCATTTTTCACTTTTATTGTACAACTGTCTCTTCTCTGGGTACATTTCAGAGAAAAATCTTAAGCGAGCATTCAGCTAAACCCATAAAAACGTACTGTAGTGTGATCAAGTGGTTATTTTAACAATTTATAATTATAGCTTCTAACATAAAAGCTGCTTCACATTTCACACATCGGGCTTGTTAGGAGTCAGATAAATTCCTGAATGTGTGCAATCTCTATTATATTTCTTTCCTGAGCTATTTTACTTAAACATTTTTATATTGGCTTTTAAGAGAAGACTTTAAGGGAAAACTTTGCTGTATTTTATTCTTATTTATTTAAAATTTTTATTGGTGCATTAGAATTATATAGAATGGTGGGCTTCCTTGTCACATATTCATACATGCACATAATCCAATCAGTTTCATTTCCCAGCACCTCCCTTTTCCTTCCCTCCTAGAGTGGTAGAAGTTCCAGTGAAAGGTTGGCATTTTCCATTCACTGTCCACTGCTCAGAGGTTCACTTCAGAACTAGCATCCTCTGTCTTCTGTTGCTCTGCCTTTCTTGTCTTTGAACCTGCCTCAGGCCACGTGTGCCTCATTTCCACAGGTCACGGGCCCTGAGGGGTCTCTGTTCAGATTCCTGGTTTCTAAGAGGGACACAATGGGAGGGCCCTGGACACCAAAGTGCCCACAGGGTCCCATGATGACAACAAGTGAATAGAGAACTAAGGACAGCAAGAATGCTCAGAGCTGCTGTCCCCAAGCTTCCTCTCCTGGGCAGTGCCCTGATTGAGGCAGAAATAGATGCTCAGATATTGAGTGCCTCAGACCTTTCTGCCATATTTGAATTCTGTATAAATTTAGTGAGACAATGATCGATTTTTTTTGTAGGAAAAAAAATTCTTTTTTAAATCCAGAAGATCTAATTCAGAGTTCCTGACCTGTTCTGATTCTAACTGTGTATTAATCTCTTAATCTCAATTCTGACAACTACTTCCTGCCCCCACCCACAGGGAAGATGTGATAGTGTTTTTTTTTGTTGTTGTTGTTGTTTTTTTAATTTTTTATTTTATTTTATTGTTGGTCGTTCAAAACATTACAAAGTTCTTAATATATCATATTTCACAATTTGATTCAAGTGGGTTATGAACTCCCTTTTTTACCCCGTATACCGATTGCTGTATCACATCAGTTACACTTCCATTGATTTACATATTGCCATTCTAGTGACTGATGTATTCTGCTATTTATCCTATTCTCTACTATCCCCCTTCCCCTTCCCTCCCCTCCCCTCCCCTCCCCTTTTCTCTCTCTACCCCCTCTACTGTAAATCATTTCTTCACTTGTATTATTTTTCTCTTACCCCTCCTTTCCTCTTATATGTAATTGTGTATGACCCGTATAAAAACACATGACTTTCATCGTCCAGAGCTCATGGGATGAGGCAAAGGAAGAACACTGTGAAAGAAGAAACAACAGCAGCAGAAAGAGAAGTTTTATCTTCCTGTAATAGTGATATATGTACTTTATTTTGGAAAGCACCAGGAGCTGGGTGCCCCAGGACCCAGCTTTCCATATGCTGATGGACACCTGGGAACCTGAGCAGAGTGCTGAGTTCACCATCACCTAACAGAAAACAGTTCATTTCCCTAATTTACAAGGAACCAAGGCAGGTATATTTTTAAACTGTGCTGAGATAGGAATAAGGTCTTAATTTCTCTTGGTCTGAGCAAGAAAAATAAGGTGGAGACTAAAAAGAAAAAGCTGATGTTGACAGAAAATGGATATTTTTATTACAAATAAATGCAGTTTAGGAACACTAAATGTTTTCCTAAACAGTCTTTCTAGAAGGTTTTTCTGACTCCCATATATTAATAAGGTATCAGGGAGGTGGTCTCCTGGGCACTGGCTCACTACCGCTTGGCTTGAGTTCTCTCAGCACCCCCGTACCTTTACTTACAATCCCACAATCCCACATTTGCCTTGGTGCTCATGATCATCAGCCATGGCTTATGGCTAGCTAAATCCTGCCATGTTAAAAAAAAAAAAAAAAGCACTAAATGAGGAATTCACGCAACAAATAATTTAGGCAGAAGAAGACATCCTTCTTTTATCTTCTTTTTTAAACACAGAATAACTTTTTAAAACATGAATTAAAAGATGTGTCAAAGATGTTCAATCATGCATAAGTAAATTTGAAACTAAAACTCTCCAAATGCCTCCCTTGGGCCCTTTAGTGCTTACAATTTACTAAAGGACCTTTATTTAATCCGCCCCCCAAGTGAATGTAATTTCACTTATATAATTTTGGTATGTTTTATGAAAAAGACAATCAAACATGCCACTATCACCTTTTCTATTACTATGAAGAGTTAGGTTGACCTTTGTTCAACACATTTTTTGGTATGATTTTTAAGTCTCAGTTTACTAAACTAGACGAATTATAACACTATGGTGTATCATAACATAATTATTCATCATTACATGATGGGGAATGTTCTGAGAAATGTGTCACAGAGTATCCCATCATTGCGCAGACATCACAGAGTGCATTTACACAAATAGATGATATAGGAAAATTGCTTAATGTGACCACTTAATACAATCAAGAGACATAATAAGCAGGAGCTGTATGAGGCTGCTGGCAAATTAACTGGTCATACAGTAAACTTTTAAAAATATAAGCAAAAGGAGCTCACACTAAAATAATGATAAAAATATAGTACAATAATTCTACAATCCAGTAACACAGTAATTATCATTCTTAAGCATTATTCTATTTACATAACTATATGAGCTACACTTTTTATAAGACAGTGCAGAAGGTTTGTTTTCACAAGCCTCATTGCTTACATGTGAGTAATGCATTGCACTACTCCCTTATAATAGGAATCACCATCATATATATGGTCCATCACTGCCAGAAATGTCTTTGGCAGGGCTTGACTGTCCCAGTGATATAAACCCCATCAGTGCAGCTTAAATACCAACATGCTCAAAGAGAATATAAGTGATCTACAATACTCCTAGGAGCTGCAAAATTTTGCTTGTTGAATGTATTAATCGTGTTTATCTCATCTACTGCTTTTCAGTCTTTTATGACATCATTCTGTTAACATAGCTATCCTTTTCATTTCAACAACAATCTGGTGATTTAATACTAGGACTAATATGAAATATTGTCTATCAACTGCTCCCTATCATGGTCCAGGAATTAAGCTGTAATATGCCCTATACACAGTGAACCATTGCTTTTAGAAAAGCAAGCAGCTTTCCTCTAGAAATGAAGTCAATATTTCACTCACAACATTAAGTAAAGGCTGACCAGTGAGGAGATGATCTAGGCATAGAAATGGGTGTTGGAACATGGTTATGGGAAGCCACACTAGTGTCTGAGGCAGATGAGAGGTCACACACAACACAGCACTGGAGCTGTGACTAAAATGCAGCAGATGACCTTTGCTGTGAGGTCAGGCCACATTGCACAGAGGATGAGGCTGCCCTGCTTCCTTCCCCACTCCAGGTCTTAGGACTTCAGTAAAGTGCAGTTTAAACATTGGAAAGGAGAGGGCATTTCAGACAAGGGAATCTCTGTGCAGGACACTGAGACATGGAAAGAGATGACGTGACTATGGGACCAATGGGCACTGGATAGCACTTGGCTGTAAAGAGAAGGAGGAGAAAGTTGATTCCAGGCAGGTGGATTAGAGACACACTACAGTGATTCTGGAATATCAAAACAAGTAAGGGAGTCTGTATCCCACAGCAATGCAGAGCTAAGGAAGTCTTTCAGGCTGAAGGGACAAAGGCAAAGTTGGTCCTCAAGAAGACTGCAGGGAGGGACTGAAGGAAAGGCTTGCCGGGAGCAGGCTAGGTGAGTTTGCTTCAAAAGACAAAATAGTAGAAGATTCCTATTTTAAATACAGTATCAAAAGCTGAGATAATGAACAATCAAGAATGGGTGACAACAGAGATCCTTCTTCATTTGGAATACACCAATTCTTTGAAGCTGCTACAGTTTCAAGTTGGGTTGGCTCCTAGAGCACAATTAGGTTTTGGTTACCCTCTTTTCTAAACAGCTACAGTTAAATAAAAGTGATAGTAAGCTGCCCTTCCTCCTGGGAGAGGGGTGCAGGCCAGACTTCTCTCTGTTTCCTCCTCTGAAGACTAGGCTCATCACCTGAGCCCTTCAGAGCCTGTCCAGGTCCCTGAGCCCCTGGTCCTTTCACAATCTGTCAGAATGGTGAGCCAGGCTTTCCTGCTCACGAAAGCCCTGCCTTTCCCCCTCTAGGTCTCTGTTGGGAAGAAATATGGGCCAGGGCTTCAGAAGCCACCCCTCAACCCTAATGACCTACAGTTGCCAGCAGCCTCTAGATAAGACTTGTTAGTGCCAGTGGGGTTTGAGAACATGACCCAGAAGAAACGGTCATATAGCTGTGGCCTAAGGATTACAAGTTTACGGTCTGTCTGGGCAACTTAGCAAGACTATCTTAAAATAAAAAGGGCTGGGGATGTAGCTCAGTGGTAAAGCACTCAAGCCATAGATGCCACTCTAAATACTGGAATTAAAAAAAAAAAGAGAGCAATATGGATTATTTAGTGAGTCCATGAAGTGGCCTCACTTTGCCCTGAGTGAAGACCACAACCACATGTCCCTCAGGGAAAGCCAGACAGAAAATGGTAAGTGTAGGTCATGAAAATGGGCATAGATGGGGAAGAACTGGGGAAGAGAAGGGTTTCCGTGTTGGGTAACTGTGAGCATCTTCAGTGCCCTTGAAATCTTAAGTGGCAACATGTTCTGTCTTCAGCAGCATCTGGAGGGATTGAGCTGTCCCTCAATGGGAGGAGCAGAGCTATCTGGAGGAAGCATGTACAGTTAAGCACAGCTTACCAGTTTTCTGTAAAAGTGATATTAACCACGTGCAGGCCAAAAGCCTTCTTTGCACATGATAGGTGGGCAAAGCAAAGATGCTTTTCATTCAGCAGTGACTGAAATTTATATTTTTGTTTCCAGTTGAAAAGCATGAAAAAAAGACAAATAAAAATATAGAATACTAAAATATACAAAGTGCACTTTTGCAACAGATTTGCTACTAAAACTATGATTTTTAAAATAAAGGAGAATAATGGCAATGAGATGGTAGACAACTCCAGGACCTTGATCTCTCATAGAAACATTGAACAATTAGAAACACTAAAATAACTTTACAGGAGAATAATGAAAATTTTAAAAGAAGCTGAATTCCAAATGGTAAGAAATTTTTGACATTTTTACTTGTCCCTGCCCTATGTTGCAGTTTGGGGAAAGAAGCAGCTGGACTCTCAGTTACTTGCACAACCCAGAGACAGCAGAGAAGAATGATTTGCATTCTTTTTTGAGGAACTGGTCCCTGAAACACCAAACAACAAGAGCTCAAAGAGCCAGAAGTGGCTCAGAATAGGGGAAACCATTGGAAGTAATAGGTAAAATTCATGAAAACCATTCTGATAGAAACTATAATGCCCAAGGTGGGAGACCACTGACTGAGGAATATGATAGAACAGCTCAAGGTTCCTAGAAAAAGAAGGGTTAGACTCTCAGGGAAATTCAAACTGGGTGGAAGCAGCTGCATATAAGGAGTATTTAGCAAAAAAGGCACACGCAGGTCCTAAGATGACACACAGGCATACGAAGAAGGCAAGAAAGAAAAGTGGTAGGAATGTTATTGCATAAGAGTTCTTAGAAGGCACAAGCCTTCAAGCAGGCTGGCTAGTGAGGGCCTCCTCATGCATGGAACCAGTGATTTTCTTAAATGCTCAGTTTTCAACAAATGATCATAAGACACACAAAGAAATAATAAAACTTGGTCTATTCAAAGGAACAAAATTTCCTGAAATTACAGGTTTGGGCTTATTAGATGAAGTCGTTTTGCTTTTCCTTCCTTCCTTCCTTCCTTCCTTCCTTCCTTCCTTCCTTCCTTCCTTCCTTGTGTGGGGGGGCAATACTGAGGATGAAACACAGGTCCTCTTTCATGTTAGGCAAATTCCCCACGGAACTGAACTATATGCCCATTCCTTTTGGAATTTTATTTTGAGTCAGATGTCACTAATTTGGCCATGCTAGACATGAACTTTCAATTCTCCTGCCTCATTCTCTCAAATAAACAATGGCTGAAAGAGCCCATTATCATTAGACTTGCACTACAAAAAATGCTGAGAAGAGTCCTTCAAGTTGGAATGAAAGGATACTAGATAGTAACTCAAAGCCATACAAGAGTATCAAGTTCTCCAGTAAAACTAAGAACAAGGTTTATTGTCCCTAAAGCAAAGAGGTACAATAATACACTATGTCCCTGAATGCCCCCTTTCTGTTCCCAAAATACCTTGCCAAGTTAAGGGAACAATGAGAGTAAGACTGAGCTTGAAAGTCCAGATGCATACCATCTCAAATGGCACTGGCTTTCTCTTATGCACACTGGGACTTGAAGCACACCAGTGTTATCTGTAGAAAGCTACTTTCTTGCATGTACACCAGGGCAGTTGCTTCTTGGGATGCTACTCAGACAGGCTAAGCTAGATAATGCTGATGATGTCACTCTTCTGCAGCCTAATATACAAAACCCTTCTCTGAGTGGGGACAGACATGGAACAGAAGGCTTTGTGGAAAGGATATGTATCACTTGCCCATCTAGCCACCAATGAACAAAACACTGAGAGAGAAGAGGCACTAGCAGGCAAAGCACTGTGAGGGGCGGAGGTGCTATCAGCCTGTTGACTGACATTGAACTCTTTTTTTTGGAGCAGCCTTAGATCTTTAGCAAGCTTTCCCCAATGAACCACATATCTCCCATGTTGCACTCCATTGCTCTGGCACAACTGGACTATGGATGACCTGGATAAATTTAAGACCAGTTATTACTGTAGTAATATTATTATATTATTGTATTAGCTACAATTCATTTTTCTATAGGATTTGAAAAAATAATAATAATTATAATTCTATGTTGATGGGTACCAAATACATAAAGATGTAGTTTGTGACATCAGTGATATAAAGTGAAGGAAGCAGAACTATAAATGAGGAGTTTTGTGTGTGCTGATATTAAGCTGGTATCAGTTTAAAGTAGATTGTTTTTAACTTTTGGATGTTACATGTAATATCCATGATAATCATGAAAAATTACAGAATTCACACAAAAGAAAATAAGAAGGAAATAAAAACTATGTACAACAAAAACTCAACTAAATACAATGAAAGTTGCTGAAACAAAACACATGTAAGACAGAGAAAACAAATGGCAACCATAAACCCATCGCTAGAAGTCATTACTTTAAATAAAAGTGGGTTAAGTTAATCAATATAAAGTTATAGACTATCATAATGATTTTAAAAAAAAAACAGGATTCAACTATATGCCCTACAAGGGACTCACTTTAGATTCAAGTATACAAGTACAGATTGAATGTGAAAGGATAGAAAAAGATAGTTTATGCAATTTGGAGCAAAGAGCCAGGATTGGTTATTAGTAACACCAGACAAAAACAAATTATGCCAAAAATTGTTTCAAGAGACAAATAATATCATATAATGATAACATGGTCTATTTACCAAAATAACATAACAATCATAATAGATATATATGTAGCAAACATCAAAACCTTCAAATTAAATAGCAAACATTGACATTGAACAGAAACTGAAAATCTGAACAGAACAGAAATTAGACATACCCAAAAGAATGGTAGGAGACTTCAGTAGCACACATTCAGTAATGGACAGAGTAACACAAAATCAAAATGAATTAGAAGACCTAGCCAACATCATCAACAAACTAGACCTAATGGAATATGGAAAACACTCTGCCCAACAAAACAAACATTTTTCCCAAATGCACACGCAGCATTTTCCAGGACCATAGTCATAAGACAACAATTAATAAATTTTGAAAAATTCAAAGTGTCTTTGTATCATACAAACTATCTTTTTATCATAATGGAAAGAAAACTAATTAATGATTGAAGGAAAATTTACAAATATATAGAAATCAAACAACATGTATTAAATAAACAACCAATGGTCAAAAAAATTGAAAAAGAAATATAATAAGATTGATGAAAATAAAAATACATTATGCCAAAATGTTATACAGAGCTGAAAGAAGGAAATAAAAATGAAGTGAAGAGATAAAATGTATTTTCTCTCTCTCTAACATGAAAGATATTATGCTGAGTGAAATAAGCCAATCATGATATGACAAATACCATATCATTCTACTTCTATGCAGTACCAAGAGCAGCCAAACTCAGAGAAAGAAAGCACAATGGTTGTCACAGGGGCTCATGAAGGAAAGATCAGTATTAAATGGGCATGCATTTTCCCTTGGGTAAAAAAAAAAATGTTCTGAAGATAAATAATGATAATGATGATACAACAAGGAGAATGTATTTAATTCCACTGAACTATTCACTTAAAATGAGTTTAAAATGGTCAATTTTACATTTTATGTATTTTACTACAATAAAAAAAATTTAACCAAATAAAGGAGCCTCTTCATTAATGTGAAAATTGCCAATGAAGCCCACAGTGATTAGTGATATAGAAAGAAGCTCAGAGCTTCTGGCATATAACCTTTCTATGGTGATGGGACCCCATCCACCTGTTCACACAAATACAGACCTCCTGTGCACTCTGGGGCTCTGCCACCTGTCTTCATCACTGTTGCATGCCAACAACACAAAAAGACACTTGCCATTGCACTTCATTTGAAGTCACTCAGTGGCAATACACATAGCCGCATCCTACTTCCCCACCAGGCACAAGAACAAGAGTCTCTTTACCAAACAAAACTTCACACACTGAGAGTCCCACTATTTCATCTACACATTACTATTACTGATACATTTTTATCTGAAACTAATGAAATAAAAAACTATGAATCATTAATCCAAATAAAAAGCAAAAAGCACCAAGTACAGTGCTACACCCAATAATCCCAGTGACTCAGGAGGCTGAGGCAGTAGGATCACAAGTTCAAACCCAGCCTCAGAAACCTACTGAGGCCCTATCTCAAAACAAAAAGGGTTGGGGATGTAACTCAGTGGTAAAAGCACCCCTGGGTTCAATACCCAGTTCAGAAAATAAAAATGAAAAAAAAAAAAAAAAAAGCTTTACCCCAGGATTCCATTGAGAGAGCAGACTATGGTTTGTTTGATTTGGATGGTTACATCCACAAACTACAGTTGATCTGTTTTCATTCAAAGTGCCTCCCACTGAAATCATCCAGTGAATTGAACACTGAAAGCAGAGTTTCCCAGGTGAATTTAGACTGGCTTCCTTGGGAACACAAATGCGCTGCCAAATAGATGGAACGGGTGTGAAGGCTACAAAGTCACTCCCTGGCATCCAGCATAAAATGGTGCTAATAAGGAAAAAGATACCTGAGTAAAGAAATAAGTTAGAATAATAAAGCTAAAATCAGGAGAAAGAAAACAAATCAGAAAGCAAAAAACAAGAAGCTGGTATCAGCAAGCTCAACTGCAAATTAAGTTAACATGTGAAAATAAATTTGAAATAAAATTTGAGAATCATCTAGTGAATTATGCACAGAAAAGAACCAGTCTACTCATATTCTTTGACCACCAGCCAAGAGGGCAAGTGAAGTAAGGCAGCAGCAATCAGGTGAACTGCTTCCTCTTCTGCAGGTGGGACCCACCCCTCCAAATTCTTACCTGCATCCTCAGTTCATCTTTTCTCCCTTTACCTAGTTGATTCTTGACCTGAGTCACAGAGAAAGCATTTTGCCCAACACTGAATGCTTCTTCAATGGTGCTTATGAACCTGGGGGGGACCATGCCTGGTCTCTGTCTCACCCTTGCTAGTGAGACAGAATCCATAGAGGCACCACACAGTTTGGGATCTTAGCTTCCATGTGGAAACTTGAAGGCATCTATGAACAGGAGCACAACAAAACCAGGATCCAGTCAGGATCCTCAAGTGAGCAATGCCCCAGGACTCCTTTGGCCACTGTCCTCGTGATTGGGCACACTCAGCTTTCAGGTGACTCAGACTTGCCTCTTCCCTGCCAAGGCAGAGATAGATTCCTAAAGTCTTCCTCTCTTCCCAATCCCTCCCCCACCCCCCACCTCTTTCTTCCATGATCTCTGGGCATCTATCTCATTGTAGGTAAAACAGTAACAAAAATAGTAACAAAAAGGAAAATGAAAGGCTACCCTGATCTTGGAATATCCTAGAGGGCTGAGAAATTGAGAATGTGGCCCCTGAGTTAGGCATCCTGGGTTTCTAATCAGACTCTCTCAATGACCACTGTGAATCTGAGCTTCAGTTTCTTTGCAAAGTAAAGATGCTCATTAAGATTAAATAATGTGGGCTGGGGTTGTGGCTAAGCAGTAGAGCACTTGCCTAGCATGTGTGAGGCCCTGGGCTTGGTCCTTAGCACCACATAAAAATAAATAAAATAAAGCTATAAAAAATTATTTAAAAAATATTAAATAATTTGCTGATTGCAGTGGTGCATGCCTGTAACCCCAGTGGCTTGGGAGGCTGAGGCAGGAGGATCATAAATTCAAAGCCAGCTTCAGCAATAGCAAGGCGCTAAGCAACTCAGTGAGACCCTTTCTCTAAATAAAATAGAAAATAGGGCTGGGGATATAGCTCAGTGGTCAAGTGCCCCTGAGTTCAATCCCTGGTAACCACCCTCCCCCAATAAATAAATAAATAATGACTTCTGAAATGATTAAAATCAAGCCTGGCACACAGAATGTTACATACCACCGTTCTTCAACTTGACTCAAACTTGTGCTTCCTTTCTGGATTCCACTCCACGTCTCTCTCAGGGGTTCTATTCTCTCCTGCACACATATTCTGCTTGCCATGGAGTCCAAAAGCATTTTATAATCAATTTGTTATCAATGTCATATCACTGTTATTCCTCCCTTCTAAAAAACAGATCAAACAAAATGAGATAATACCTATTCTCTTAGAAAACTATCACTTATACCCCACCTCTGACTTTCCTGGCTACATTTGCCAAGACTCTTCAAAGAAAAAAATCAACAGGAGATGCAGACAGATGACAGATACATAAAACAGATAAGACAGATGAAGATATATAGAGACTTATTCTAGTACGTGGCTTACACCATTATGGAAGCCAAGAAGTCTTACAATTTGCTATGTGCAAGATCTAAGCCTGAAGGTCTAAGAACAAGGAAGCCAAAAGTTTAAGTCCTAGCCTGAGTTTGAAAGGCCTCACAACCAGGAGTGCTAGTATCCAAGAGCAGGAGGATACATACATCTCAACTCAGACAGGAAAGAAACTTGCTGTCCCTACAACTTTCTATTCTGGTCAGGCCCTAAATGGATTGGGTGATGATGAGGGCAATCATCTTTATTCAGTCTACCAATTCCAGTGATAATCTCTTTCAAAAACACCCTCTGAGACATACTTAAATAATATTTTGCCAAGTATCTGGACATTCCTTAGCCCAGTCAAGTTAACACATAAAATTAACCACCACAGTGACTACTGTCATGTTGAGATACAGTAAGAGTCTGTCTTAATCTATTTTTTGTTGCTATAACAGAATGTCCAAGACCACAGAATTCATAAAGAAAAGATGTTCATTTTGAATAACGATTCTGAAAGTTAGAAAGCACACAATCAAATTGTGGTACATTATAACATGCAGGATGGCATCATTAGGAGTGATGAGTGGGTATGTGAAAAGGGCCAAAACACTTGGAGTAAACTTGCCTTAGAACAAACTCTCAACCCTCTCTCACTGATTAACCCGGTCCCATGAGAACAAGAACTCACTGTCGTAAAAGTAGCATTAATTACTCCTAAAGATCTAATCACCTTTTAGGCCTCATGCCACTGTACTGAGGACCAAGCTTCAACAAGAGTTTTGGTAAGGACAAAACATATTCACACCCTAGGAAAGCCCCAACTCCAGTTATTTGTAAATGTCACTTTCTTTGGAAAATTGGTCTTTGGAGATATAATCAGGATAACCTAACTAGAGTGGCTTTAATCCAGTATAAGTAGTACACTTACAAGAGGAGGAGAAACACAAAAAGAGAGATGACTGTTATGCATTAGATACGAGGTATCCCACAAAGGCTCATGCATGAGACAATACAAGAAAGTTCAGAGGTGAAATGATTATGACAGCCTTAATCCAATCAGTGAATTAATCCATTGGTATGAATTAACTGGATATAACTGTAGGCAGGTGGTATGTGGCTAGAGGAAACACTGGGGGTGTGCCGTTGAAATTTATATTTTGTCCCTCGTGAGTGGATCTAATCTCTCCTCTCCTCTCCTTTTCTCCGTCCCTGCTCCACTTCCTGGTTGTCATTTCCTGAGCTGCTTTCTTGTCCCATGCCTTATCATCATGATGTTCTGCCTCACCTCTGGCCCAGAGCTATGGAGTTGTCCAATGATGGACTGAATCTTTGAATCCATGAGTCAAAATTAACTTTTCCTCCTCTAAATTGTTCTTCTCAGGTTATTTGGTCACAGTGACACAAAGCTCACTAAAACAGAAATGAGAGCCGGGCAATTGCTGTGACTAATATGACTCTGTGGTTCAGAAACTTTTTCAGTTGGTGTGCTAGGGAAGCCAAAGCTGCACTGGAGACTCTCAAGATTAATGGATGACAGTAGCATGGGATATCTGCTGTGGAAAGCTATAGGAATAGATCAGAAACAAGCAAAGAAGAAGGCCATATGGGCTACAAACAGGAATTTTTAAAAGTTTGTGGAGACACAAGCTGGGAAAACGGTTTACAATACTCTAAGTAGAGCTTAATGGGTGATTCTGCTGAGAGTTTAAAACACCAAAATGCTGACAGAATTAAGAAAAGTAAAGACTGGGCTCATGAGGTTCAGCAGAAGAAGATTCTATTGGAAATTTGACTAAGAGCCATTAGGGTTATAGCTTGGCAAAGAATTTGGCTACATTCTGCCCATGCCTTAAGACTTTTTGTGAGACTTAACTGAAAAGTGATTAATCTGGTGTAAGAAATCTCAAGGCAGCACAGCATTCAAGTGGGTGGCATGGATATTGCTGGTGCTTTTTAGCCAATTTTACTGTGATAATCAGAAACAGAAGCAAAGCAAACAGATTTGAAAACCTTGGACTTTTGCCAGAAAGGTGTGAGTAAAACTGGGGCTAAGGAAGTTGTGGTTGTAGACAGTTTAAAGTCACTAAAGAAATGTAAATAACTGACACAGAGAAAATAGAAATACAGATTGAGGGTATCTTGGAAATTGGCAAGACCATATGCATCACAGATGCAGGGTATAAAAACAAAAATATTGTTGATAAGAAGCCATAGGGGGATCCTGCTCGCACAAAGAGGCCTAAAAAGTTGTTTCAACATGCACAGTTGCCCAGGCACTCAGAGGCTGCTGTAGCCAACATTCTAGGAGGCTTGAATATTGCTCAAGATGGTGGCAGACCTTGGCTTCAAACATGTACTGTATTTTTTTTTTTTTTTTTGCAGGAATTTAGGATGATGGAGTCAGGGGGTCATGGAAACTTCCACCGGGATTGCAAAGAAAGGCCTGGAAGATGAGGCAAATTGCAGTAGGGTTGGTGTCCCAGTGGGTTGGCCCTGAGAGGATGATGCACAAATATGTGAGAAGGAAGTCAAAGTGCACTGGAGACTCTCAAGATTAATGGATGACAGTAGCATGGGATATCTGCTTCGGAAAGCTATAGAAATAGATCAGAAAAAAGCAAAGAGGAAGGCCATATGGTCTACAAACAGCAAGGCCACAGGTGTAGAGCTACACAAGCCTTTGGAGAGAATCATGGTGCCATGTGCCCCAGATGCTGGCTGTGGAGCTACAAGACTTGTTTGCCCAGGTGGATTTGTTTATTCCTGCTTTGGTCCTGTTCCTTCTATCTATATCTCTATGTCTCTCTTGTAGAATAGAAATGTTTACACTATGCCATTATATAATAGATATATGTGACTTGCCTTTGATATTTACAGGGGAAAAATATTCATGAGTTTGCTTTGAGTCTAAGATGAGATTTTGGACTTAGACTTTCAGATAATGCTAAGACTATGGGAACTCTTGAAAATGGACTAAGTGTATTTTGCATTGCGAAATGGGCATGAGCTTTTGGGAGTTGGGGCTGAATATTATGGTTTAGACATGAAGTGTTCCCAAAAAGCTCATGTGTGAGACAATACAAGAATATTTAGAGGTGAAATGATTAGATTGTGAGAGCTCTAACTAAATCAGTGGATTGATCCATTGGTATGGATTAACTAGGTGGTAACTGTAGGCAGGCAGGATGTGGCTCAAAGAAGGTCACTGGGGGATGTGCATTTTGGGGTTTATATTTTTTCCTTGGTGACTAGAACTCTCCCTCTACTTTCTTTTTTTTTTTTTTAATTTTTTATTGGTTGTACACAACATTACAAAGCTCTTGACATA
Organism: Spermophilus citellus; assembly: GCF_964194105.1. Taxonomy (NCBI): domain Eukaryota; kingdom Metazoa; phylum Chordata; class Mammalia; order Rodentia; family Sciuridae; genus Spermophilus; species Spermophilus citellus. Next base: position 29,712,224 of record NC_138198.1, on the reverse strand, counting down.
TCATATTTCATATATTAGATTGAAGTGGGTTATGAACCCCCAATTTTACCCCCAATGCAGATTGCAGAATCACGTCGGTTACACATCCACAATTTTACATAATGCCCTATTAGTAATTGTTGTATTCTGCTACCTTTCCTATCCCCTACTATCCCCCCTCCCCTCCCCTCCCAACTTCTCTCTCTGCCCCATCTACTGTAGTTCATTTCTCTCCTTGTTTATTTTCCCATTCCCCTCACAACCTCTTATATGTAATTTTGTATAGCAATGAGGGTCTCCCTCCATTTCCATGCAATTTCCCTTTTCTCTCCCTTCCCCTCCCACCTCATGTCTCTGTTTAAAGTTATTCTTTTCTTCCTGCTCTTCCTCCCTACTCTGTTCATAGTTGCTCTCATTATATCAAAGAAGACATTTGGTATTTGTTTTTTAGGGATTGGCTAGCTTCACTAAGCATAATCTGCTCTAGTGCCCTCCATTTCCCTGAAAATTCTATGATTTTGTCATTTTTTATTGCTGCATAGTACTCCATTGTGTATAGATGCCACATTTTTTTTTATCCATTCATCTATTGAAGGGCATCTGGGTTGGTTCCACAGTCTAGCTATTGTGAATTGTGCTGCTATGAACATCGATGTGGCAGTATCCCTGTAGCATGCTTTTTTAAGGTCTTCAGGGAATAGTCCGAGAAGGGCAATAGCTGGGTCAAATGGTGGTTCCATTCCCAGCTTTCCCAGGAATCTCCAAACTGCTTTCCAAATTGGCCGCACCAATTTGCAGTCCCACCAGCAATGTACAAGTGTACCCTTTTCTCCACATCCTCGCCAGCACTTGTTGTTGTTTGACTTCATAGTGGCTGCCAATCTTACTGTCTCCCTCTACTTTCTCATTGTTGTATCCTGAGCTGATTTCCTCTGCCACAACTTTCTGCCATGTTGTTCATCTCACCTCAGGCTCAGAGCTATGGAATTATCTGACCATGAACCGAACCTCTGAATCCACCAGCCAAAATGAACTGTTCCTCCTTTAAGCTGTTCTTGTCAAGTCATTTGGTTACAGTGATGCAAAGCTCACTACAACAATGATGTATCACAAATAGAATGCTTGCTACATGATAACAGATAGCATCAGAAACTGAGAGAATAGACATTTCCGTAGAGCCTCCAGAAGAACACATCCCTGCCTGCATGTTGACTTTAAACTTCTAACCTACAGAAGTGTGAGAAAATAAATTTGTCATTACACCATCCAGTTTCTAGTACTTTATTGCAGTACCCCTAATCAACAAAGACAGAACTAATTCCTTTCAATTTTAAGATTAATTGCTCTGACAGGCAGGTGTTTCAATAAAGCCTGAATATTGCTGGAAACTAATTGATTATATATACATATTAATCTAATTTAAGGATAGAACACCTTCATTCATTACATAGGGATGCACAGATTAAAAAATAGTATGATAGCAATTCTCTATTCAGTTCTTAGGATTATTTTGATGGCTCTCAAACTTCTTTGCAATACACATGAGACACTTTGCACATCTGAATTTTCCCACAGTGGCCACTTTAGCTAATAAACTAGCTTTTGCTGGAGAATAGCAGGAGAGTTCCCTGGGGGTCTCTTTCTATAGCTCATACAATTTTTTTTTCTCTCTCTTTTACAAAAAAAAAAGAATTGCATTGAATTTTTAAAACTCAAACCTTTCAAAAGAACATAAGCCATTGAGGCTAAATGATTATGAACATCAAGGAAATATAAAGTAGAAGAGAGGAGCTCAAACCCAAACAAACTTGTATCTGCCTGATGCACAGGAAATGTGGTTTACTTTGAGCATCGTTCAGTGTATTATAGACATATCATGAGGCCAAGTTCTGGTATTTCTGCTGCCTGCCCTTCTCCTTTCTTGTTCACAGCTACTTTTAGAAAAGTGCCCTGATCGTGTCTTAAGACAAAGTGAAAGGAAGATTAGCCAACCATCAATACACAGGGAGTCCCTGGGAATACTATGGAAGGTGAGTCACAAGCTGCTGTCCTGGAGCTATCCTTGTAAATACTTATGAAGATAGCACATCAGGCATAATAGCCAGGCATATCCCTAGAGGGTTTCTCCTTTTATCTTTCAAGAAGAAAAATATTGTTATTGTATCTGTAAAAACTACATTTAAGAAACAACAAATAAATAGAAGAAAACCAGTAGAGGAGAGAAAAGGAAATGAGGAGGGAGGAAAGGAGAAAAAGGAGAAGTACTGGCAACCAAATTGGAGCAAATTATACTCATAATTATGTCAAAATGACCATAAAATTATGTATAATGATAATGCACTATTTTTAAAAGTATTTCTTACATTGCAGAGGTATTTATTTTGTCTATATTATCAAAAAACTTGTGGGCTGTGGCTGTACCTGAGCAGCAGAACGCTTGCCTTAGCATGCATGAGGCAGTAGGTTCGATCCTCAGCACCACATAAAAATAAACAAATAAAATAAAGGCATTCTTTCCATCTACAACTATAATTTAAAAAAAAATGGTATTAGGAATATATTCACCATAGAAATAAACAACTTAGATTGTATTTATATGAAGGAAACTCAAGACTAAATCCTCATTGAACTGACAATTTCAAAAAGAAATGAGTCTTAAAAATTTTATCAACGTAATTTATTAACCTTTTGTAATAAGAGTAGAAATAAAATGTCTTCTAGCCATTATCATATAGATGTTATATATGACAAAATTTATGTCAGAGGTATAATTTGAGGGAAGGGATCAATATGGAAGACCCAGAGAAAAGAAAATAACTTTAGTACTTTAGAGGCAGAAAGGAAAGCTTAGGCAGGAAGCTATTCTGCCAATCCAGGAAAAGATCTAATGTGGCAGCATTTTAGAAGCCATTCACACAACAGAGGAAACAAGGCTCAGTGAAGATCCTGTAGGTTCCCCAAGCCTCCCTAAGTAATGACCCAAAGAGTGCAGCATGGGTGCTGGTGCACACAGCAGGGTGCTCCACAGCAAAGGAATGCTGAGCTACAGGAGGAGCTGCTCCAAGAGCAGCAGCAGGCCTACCCTTCATCTAAGAGGCAACAGCACCTCACCTCTCAGGGTTGTTGTTTCAAATACACCTGGTCTGGATAAACTGCAGCCAGAACCTTGTTGGCAAATCAACAAGAACATGCAACAATAGGCACACTGCCTCTCTCTACACATCCTAAGGGTATAATAGTTACTACTGTACAAACAGGGGCCATGTTCAGAGACCCCATTGGAGGCCCATAACTATGGATAGTGCCAAGCCCTAAATATACTTTTTCCTATACATGCACAATTGTGATAAAGTTTAATTTATAAATTGGACACAGAGATTATCAACAAGTAACAATAAAAAATTAATAAGATAGAACAATTAAAACAATATACTATAATAAAAGTTATATATGTGATTATGGTCTCTCATCAAAGAATAAAGACAAATGTTAATATTTTTAGAAAATGGTTGAGAATGGTAACAAACACAGAAAGAAAAACCATGGATAAGGAAGAACTACTTATTGTATTTCAGTGGGTAAAGGAAATAAAAGAAAGCACTTTTATGGGAAGAGTGAATAGAAATTATTATCCTTACATGCTGTTTATTGATAGAAAAGGAAAATAAAGCATCCACTACAGAAAACATGAAAGTTCCTCAAAATATTTTTTTAAAAACTACTATATAGGGGCTGGGGATGTGGCTCAAGCAGTAGCGCGCTCGCCTGGCATGCGTGCGGCCTGGGTTCGATCCTCAACACCACATACCAACAAAGATGTTGTGTCTGCCGAGAACTAAAAATAAATATTAAAAATTCTCTCTCTCTCTCTCTCTCTCTCTCTCCTCTCCTCTCCTCTCCTCTCCTCTCCTCTCCTCTCCTCTCTCACTCTCTCTTTAAAAAAAAAAAAAAAAACTACTATATAATCCAGCAATACTACTTCTGGGTATATATCCCCAAAGCATTATTTGCAATAACCATGAGGTAGAAACATTATTTGCAATACCCAAGAGTTAGAAACAACCAAAATATTTATAAACAGATGAATGGATGAAAAAATGTGGTATATGTATATTGTGAAATATTATGCAGCCTTATAAAAAATGGAAATCCAACCACATGCTATAACATGGATAAACCTTAAGGGCAATATGCTAAGAAAAATAAGTCTTTAACAAGAAGATATATACTATGTTGTAGGGGCACATCACACCAGAGAAATAGAAACCTATGATGGAGAAAAGGAAACCTAACTTGCAGACTGATGCTCACTTCCTGGTCTTGGAGCCGCACATGGCTAAGATGGTGCCTAGCGATCAGCCAGAAGGCGTTATGGTGGGTTGTGACAAAAAATCAGACCACCTCTAGGATAGGCTCAGAACCCTTCCACCCTCGTGGACAGCTCATGTCTCCCCTTCCTGCCTGTAGAATGGGTGTACACGCGAACTCTCCTCACCCTGCTGACCTTTATCCTGATTGGCTCCTGTGCCTTCTATTAGCTGTGTGTGCTTCCTCAATAAAGGAGCTCCAGCCTTGACTGGTCTCCCTGACATGTCTGATTGTCCTCTGGCAAGGGAGGGCTGGGTGCAGGAGATCTGTTGGCCCTCTCCTTTCTTGGCTTGTCCTGGCCGGGGCGTGTTCTCCCTATCTCTCCTGCAGGTTGGGAGGGAACGAGGACTAAAAACCCAGACACTATGTAATTTCACTTGTGGAAAATATTTAAAGTATTTTAAATCAAAGAAACAAAGTAGAAAGGTTGCTATAAAAAGATGGAGGGAGCTACAGCTTTAGCTCAGTGGTAGGGCACTTGCCTCGCACATGGGTTTGATTCTCAGCACCATATAAAAATAAATTAATTAATTAAGATTGTGTTCATC